>NC_056750.1:215106748-215239248 GCF_019279795.1 Protopterus annectens | reverse complement strand
GTGAAAGGATCATGGTTCTGTCAAGTGTCACATATTTGCAGCAGTTTATTTTCTATTACTGATTACCCCTTTAATGAGAGAACTATGTTTCACTACCACCTTAGTGTTAAAAGGCAGTAATACTGTGATGTTATATTTTTAATTATAGTTCTTTGAGTGCCATAGTTACCATGCTTCTACCTTTTTCCATGTTGAAAGACAACTATGAACTGCCCTGAAAAAGTACACCATTTGAAGCACTGCATTACACACAAAATCACTGTCTTTACAAACTAATATATTTTGTTTTCAGGTCTAAATGCCTTCAGTCTGTTTGCATCCTGTCCTTTGGAATTTTACAGAACATGCCTTTCTGTTGTGAATTAGTACATCAATGTCATAACAGTCTTTTGGCTTCTTCTGTTAGGGGTCACCACAGCAGATCACTAGTCTGCAGACTGCTTGGCAGTGGAGTTTTATGGTGCTGAGTTGCCAGCTCGGTACCCAACCCTCACAGAAGACACACACACACACACACACACACACACACATGAGTGTACACACACACACACATGCGTGTACACACACACACACACACACACACACACACACACACACACACATACACACACATGCGCACACACACACACACACACACACACACACACACACACACACACACACACACACACACACACACACACACACACACACACACACACACACACACCTACTGCATGTCTTTAAAACTCATTCGACCACAGGGAGGACATGCAGACTCTGCACAGAAGGCACTCCAGTCGAGAATCAAACCAGAGAACCTTTTGCTGTGAGGTGACCACGCTAACTGCTGTACTACCACAGCCAACGCTACATCTATGTCAAATCCCATGCTATACCCCAATAGTTCCTTCACTAATAAATTGAACACAGTCTCGTTGCAGATGTTTCCTGTTTGCATATTCCCTACATGTTTTCAGATCTTTTCCACGTTCTCTTCCAGTCTGCTTACTACCATTTTGATAATTCTCCACTCCAGTTTGCAGATCATCTTGAAGTGTTTCCTTGGATATAGCCTACAGAATTGATCACAATATGGAAAAATCAAAATATTTTAAGTAGTGGCAATGTAGTGTCTTTCTGATATATCATACCTTTGCTGTATTCCACCCAGTGGCTACAGGAATTGTACCCCCATTCAAAATTAATCAGTGTTATTTTTTGCTGAGTGGACAGGACACTGTCCACTACTTAGTACATGTTTTTTAAAGCAGATGTTCATGTATGGCAGCTCTCTGTACAAATGCATTGTGAAAGCCAAAAGTCTAGAACAGTTTCTACTTCTCATCTGTTCCAAGAAATACAATGTAATAATTATTCATGTAGTTGGTGGAGCAATGCACAGCAGAAGTGATTTTGTTTTTAATTCAGTCATTTATTGCTGACTTGAAAACTGCTTCAAAAAGAGACTAAACACTTTTAAAAAGATCCAGAACCTAATTAATATTATTGTGATCAGGTCCGGCCTTTGTTCAGCTGGTGACATAGGCAAAAGGGCTGAATGGTGCCCCCCCATACCACCCATTGTCCCAACCCTGGTCTACCTATACCATCCAGATTACTTTTTCTTCTTTTAGCTTACAGTTTGCCTTACTCTTCACTATTTCCTGTATTAATTCAACACATTTTAAAGAAACCATTTCTTTACTACAAAAAAAAAAAAAAAAAAGATAAATAAATGTTGGAAAAGCTCCCCTGCTAGAGCGGTGCCCTAGGTGGCTGCCTAGTTGGCCCATGCCTAAGACTAGCGATGGTTGTGATAGGGGTTAATTATGCCACCTGAGTCAATAATGTTTACTCTGATTCAATGAGTGGTGAGAGGAATGAAAATGAAATAAATTATTTCTGATATGTTACCAGATTTTGAGACACAAGACTTGCTTTATCTTCCCAGATGAATAATAATAATCAGTGAATATGTAGAAAAACAAACTGCAGAGAATTTTATAATGTTTAGTTCAGTACAGCAGCATAGAAGTGGAAGTATCTCTGCACACCATAGGATGACTTATTAGTAAGTAGACATATTGCTAATACAATGGACTACATTATGCAAATAATAGTCGCCAAGGAGGTTATGTGGCAAACTTACAAAAATAACTACCGTCCATCTTATGTTCTAATATGGAAGTACTTCCTCTGTCAATTATAACTGCTGTGCTGTATATTCCTCCAGTAAATGTGGATTTTTTATAAAAATGTTGAAATTTGAAGAGATTCCTGATAGTGAATGTTTAAACCAAGCATATACCAGTTATAGTGTACTCTTTGCTAGCACTTTTGCTAAGTCACAAAATTAATTAATTAATTAATTTAATGAATAACTGTGTGGTGGGGAAGTTGTGTGATTTACTAGAAATGGACTCTGTATGCCAGGCATAATCACTTAGTGGTCCAGTCCCTGGGTATGTGCTTCCTATGTGTTATTCCAGTCTCTGATGTCTTATGCTATACATTTAACAATAATGAATCTAACAATTATTTAGTCAGTGAGGTATCATCCATAATAAGCATTTTAAATTGCTTGCTTTAATAAGAAATACCTTTTGGCGTATATGTTAACTCAGTATTCTGTGATTAGAAGCCAGATTCTGACTAAAGAGCAGCAAGCTCACATAACTGTTCACGGCTCCTCTGGTTGTTGTTGTTGTGTCTTTCGGCTTTTCCTGGTTAGGGGTCGCCACAGTGGAACTCTGATCCGCTAATGATTGGCAGTAGATTTTTACGTGCCGAGTTGCCAGCTCTGACGCACAACCTTCAACGAAGGTACGCCCATTCACACGTCTCCACACAGAACACGCTATAGCTGAGAATCGAACAGGACAGCGTCTTACTGTGAGGCGACAACGCTACCTCAGCACCACCACCGCAGTATGACACAGCTCCTCTGGTACAGAGGCATAAAGCCATGAGTATGTTCCAGTGAGGCAAGTTCAGCTAGTGACCCAAGCAGGGAAGGATAAGAGGAATGATGAGCCATAATTTGGTCACCTCTCTTCATAGGGAGAGGAGGGGCATTTGTTTGTGAGCCCACACTCCATGGTAGAAAACCATGGGGAGACCAGAGATCACACAGAGGTGCTTGTCTAGAAGGTGTTAGGGCCAGTCAAACTTCTAACATGGAAGAATGGCATGTATCACAAATGTCCGTTGCAAACAAACCCCCTTGGATGTAAATGAGCATGTGCATAGAGTTGAGGCTTGACAGTCTTGCTCCCACTATGAAAGGACTTCTATGCAGGGGAATGAATGTGCCAGCAGTGAAGCTGGATCTATAAGCTTGGTGGTCTTCAGAGGACCAGAGCATTAAATAAAACAAGTTCATATAAGTGGAACTGCAAGTTTAAAATTGGTTCAACCAACAAACCAGCAAGAATAAACCAAAAATAAAGAAGGATGAACCAAACCACAGCAGGCAGCAGGTAAAAACAAATTCCGTTTAATGGTAAGCGCTTTCACAGCACATCAAGCTGCTTCATCAGACACATAATAAATGCAGCACCTTACTTTTAAAATAAAAACAACCAATAACATCATTTGTTCAATTGCATATGGTAATAAATGCAGTCCCTGTTTAAAGACATATATATATGCTTTTGTATATGTCTTTAAACAGGGATTGCAGCTTCATGTGCTGTGAAAGCGCTTACCATTAAACAAAATTATTTTTTATCTGCTGCCTGCTGTGGTTTGGTTTCCTATAAGTATGTTGATTATTGGTTTAATATAAGAGATGGCATACAGTAAAGTGATGTAAGCTAAGTTTTGGGTCACTTTAAAAATGTCTAATCCCTTTTATCAATTAGTTTTCAAGTCAGCAAGCAATCTGCAAGGCAGCAATGAAGGAAAGAATTAAAAAATCACTCCCATTGTTCAATTAATAAAAAGAAATAAAAAATGAATTCATTCTTCCTCAAGCACTTGCAAGATTCGTTTAAGTACTAACACACTAGCTATATCAATGGATTCAGGTTGCTATGTTATGTTACTAAAATTATTAAAACTTGAAGCTGTGTGTTATGTGTATATATATATATATATATATATATATATATATATATATATATATATATATATATATATAATATTGATTGCTGGTAAATTATCTCAATATCTGGGGCACAGATACAAAACATTTACATGTTAGAATTTCCCCTAAGACCCACAAGTCCCAAACTGCAATGATAAAATATTTTTTGAAAGAAAAAACATGTATGTGAATCTTGCCCCTACTTTTTCAGGTAAGAATTTCACATCCTCTGCTTGCAAAATGTTAAAGTAAAACTACTACTCATTAAGGCATTTAATAACACACGCTTCCCCACAAATTAGCAGATTGCAAGCGAAAGGAAAATTATAAACATTCCATGTCTATTTACTTTGAAGAGCACTGCAATAGTATTTAATTAATATATTTGCTTAATGCTCAGTGACGCATAAGATATTTGTTATAAATGGGTTTCTATCAACCGTCTTAAACCTTGCAATCCCAGCCCCATTGCTTCATATGTTATATAAAACACATACGGCAATTAATATGAGAAAATAAAATATGTATGTTTCATTTGTCACTACTGAATATCTAGAAATAATTTTAGTAAGGAAACATTGGAAAAGAAAATGTATTCTAAGCAATGTATAAAACAAATGCCCAATATTCCAAACACAGAGAATGTCCTGCTTCATTCAGAGAATGGATCGTCTTTGGTCATAAGTAGTACATTTGTGGACTGCTGTTCTTGCACTGTGTGTGTGCATGCGTGCGTGTGTGTGTGATGGGATCCAGCTCTCCCATGACCCTGATTGGATAAAGTAAGTATCACAGAAGGAAGGAAGGAACTATGACTTGTCCATATATAGTTAATCTCACCACTTAACCTTACTTTTCAAAATGTTTAAAAACATATTTCTTAATTTTTGAATGTACCTGTTGCCATTTAAGCAAACTGATTACATTTCCATCAGGAAGCAGATGCCAACGTATTCTTCATAAGCCCCTTATTGAAGTGATTTAAGACATACGAGATGCCTTAGATGAAGGGAGATTGCCTGATGTGTCATTTTCAAATCCTTGAAAATCTTTTGATTGTATGGTATAATGGTGTGCTCTTCCTTGAGTTATAAGCCATATGCATTGCACTTGTCAATGTATGGTGTAATGGTGTGCTCTTCCTTGAGTTATAAGCCATATGCATTGCACTTGTCAATGTATGGTGTAATGGTGTGCTCTTCCATGAGTTATAAGCCATATACATTGCACTTGTCAATGTATGGTGTAATGGTGTGCTCTTCCATGAGTTATAAGCCATATGCATTGCACTTGTCAATGTATGGTGTAATGGTGTGCTCTTCCATGAGTTATAAGCCATATACATTGCACTTGTCAATGTATGGTGCTTCCATGAGTTATAAGCCATATGCATTGCACTTGTCAATGTATGGTGTAATGGTGTGCTCTTCCATGAGTTATAAGCCATATGCATTGCACTTGTCAATGTATGGTGTAATGGTGTGCTCTTCCATGAGTTATAAGCCATATACATTGCACTTGTCAATGTATGGTGTAATGGTGTGCTCTTCCATGAGTTATAAGCCATATGCATTGCACTTGTCAATGTATGGTGTAATGGTGTGCTCCTCCATGAGTTATAAGCCATATACATTGCACTTGTCAATGTATGGTGTAATGGTGTGCTCTTCCATGAGTTATAAGCCATATACATTGCACTTGTCAATGTATGGTGTAATGGTGTGCTCTTCCATGAGTTATAAGCCATATACATTGCACTTGTCAATGTATGGTGTAATGGTGTGCTCTTCCATGAGTTATAAGCCATATACATTGCACTTGCCAATGTATTGTGTTATGGTGTGCTGTTTCTCATGTTATAAGCTATATGCATTGCACTCATAAATATACTTTGATTTAAAACTTGGCTGAGAAGTACACAACTGGTTTTCAAGACAGTATTATATTTTTCCACTAATAATTCTTTGGGGTGGGGGGGTGTTGCTTAGGGATCAGTGCTGAGTCCAGGTCTCTTAAATCTTTATATCAATTACATTCAGTTGTTTGCCTAAGACCTATAGTGTTATGTTTATGGAGATGATACTGTCTCTTAAACTATGATTTTTCTTTGTAAATTTCACCAAGTGCACATCAGGAGGCTTGTAATAATATTTCCCATTTCTTTACCAACAGTGGATTGACAATCACTATTACAGAATATGTTTATTACTATTATTATTATTATTATTATTATCAGCATTTTTAAGAGCTACTGAATTACAGATAATGACATGGTAATCATTCTGAGAGATGGGTACGATTATATGAAATCAGATGATACATCATTCAACAATTTAGGCATGCTGGAATTATTTCCTCATGATTTCCCGCAGTTCTTTTTCATATGGAGTTACGTTTTGCAGAAAATGTTACTCCATAAACGAGATGGGTGATGTTCTTAATTTGATAGCCATATTGTGGAGTGTGATAGTTTATATTTTATATGAAATTAAAGCTAGCAGCTTGGTACTATAACATTATTCAAAAAAATGTTTATCAGTAACCCTTAGGGTATATGCAAGTGTATCAGACAACAAATATCGAATTCAAATGCCAATCTCCTAAATGTATTAATGAAATTATTTTTTTTAAATACAATATAAAAATATGTATATACAAAGTTGTCAAACCTCCAGCAACATTTTCTTAATTTTGTATTTGTTTCATTTCCTGTTTATGGAATTACATATTGTTTACATGAAAGTATTTATCTTGTATGTATACTTACTGAATGTATCACATTCTTTGTCTGTTTTTGCCTTTTTAGCACAGGAAATTGCTGAAAAGGATCATTGGACCAGCTCATTCCCTTTTTAACAAGTTCTATTTATAAATAACATCCAAATTAATGTTCTTATGCAGTTTATTTCTCCCTGCATTTGCTATCGGCTGACCATCTGATACTGTCTCCTTGCCAGTGTCCCTAAAAATGTACTTGTGTTTCCCACTTTAGAGAAGACAGAGGAGTAGTAATAAACTAATCAATTTTATTGTGACCCTGAAGGTTGATTTCATATTCACCTGCTCAGCAACACAGTTTACATTGCTCAGGTAAGGTAAGTTGCACTGCTCAGCAATAATGCAGTCCAAAGTTGAGTCATGCATGTTTTGCAAGGCATTGAATCGCAGTAAGGTAATTTGTATGCACTGCATGGAATGCCAGGATTACACTCCAAAATCATGAAAAAGATTAACTTGTTATGCACCTTACAGGTGTCATAAGTATGAGACCTGATCTTAACAGCACTTAGAGGTGCTTGTTAAGCACTTCTAAGTGCTGCTAATATTGAGTCTAACTCTAGGAACTAACAGCAGAGTGTGACAGGCAGCAAACAACAACAACAGATAGTAAACAAACTTTAAAAATCTGTTAGATACTTGAAATAAACAAAAAGTGTGGCAGAACAAAGTACCTAACAGCTTTTAAAGCCCATTGTTCTTTAGAAAGACACTTTGTTTTTGCCTGCTGTCTGTTTGAGAGCATTATGTTTTATTGGCTTTCAAAGCTTTGAAAAATGGTATAAAACATGGCACTTTTACACTTTTTTCTATATCTAGCAGCATATAGAGAAATTAAGCTCTATGCACTACAGGCAATTATGATTTGATCTCACCAGTCATAACCAACATATCATGTGTACTTGACATAGATGCCAAGATTAATCTTGGAATCCATATATTGTGCACTCAATAAATTGAACATGAATGAATGGAGAATTTCATAGGTAATTACTAAGCTAATGACCGTATGGATGTCGTTTTAAGCTTAGCACTCCTTCCCAAAGGTGAGAATTAAACCCTTTGCCTTGTGTCTGTAAAGTAAACACCTTAACCATTATGCCAACCCTACAATCCTTATCATAATTTCCTATGTATGAGTTACTCACCTGAATAGACAAAACAACTGCTCAGATGTTAGTCATCCTACCAACATGTGCAAGCATGTAACACAGGCCTGTGTCTCCCAAAGGCTTTCTAACTCTTACACACGTATACACACACACACACACACACACACACACACACACACACACACACACACACACACACACAAATACACACACACACACACATACATGTGCACACACACACACACACACACACACACACACACACACACACACACAATTATATTGAGAGCACCGGTCAATTGCATCCAGACCCAGGCTGCATCTTCTTAGATTATCCACATTTTAATATGGAATATCCCCTGTGTTTGTCTGCAGTCAACCCTATAAGAAGACATAAAAAGTAATAATCAAAACCAGGATCATATACCTAGTGCCCTCCTACACAGACTTCCTCTCAACAAGCTATAACAATAGTACATGCAGTTCATGAATAAGAAGCACTTTTCATGCCTTGAATATGAGCAGAAGTCTGAAAGGGAAGACTATTCAAAGCTCTTATAACATTTATTAATTTCACCAATGATGGTCAACTTCTTTCACGATGAAGTTTACCTAAGTCATAGTCAACTGCATAGTTTTTATAAACATGAGCATTGCAGTATCTGACCAAAAGTAGTAAAGGTTTACTCATTGAGGAATATCTTTACCCTGCAGTCTGTTTTAAAGGCTACTGTCCACACTTCCATAAAATCAAATTACTTTTGTTTCTATTATAAACCATATGCTCACACACACACACACACACACACACACACACACACACACACACACACACACACACACTTGCATGCACACCTACTAAATGCCTCTTTTTTATTATTATTTAAGAGCTACGGAAGTTATAAACCATATGCTCACACACACATGCGCGCATGCGCATACACACATTACATAGAAATATTCATCTATATTAATAATCTGGGCAGGGCTAAGTGGAGCACACTTGCTCTGCTCAGTTTCTTTTTTCGACAGCTATGGGTACAATGGGAATAAAAGCCATGATGCATTTTTCACTACACTGCTGAGTACTTGCACAGTATGGACATCTACAGTATGAATTGGTACGATGTGTAAGCTCTTTGAGACAGTGCTTGCCTGTGAAGCACAGTGCCCTTATTTACATAATACATACCAGCAGGCTGCCACATGTCCATGTGGTACAGAAAACCAGCAGTGCTCAATAGTGCACAATTCCATATGTCCATGTGGTACAGAAAACCATTGGTGCTCAGTAGTGCACAATTCCACATGTCAATGTGTTACAGAAAACCATTGGTGCTCAATAGTGCACAATTCCACATGTCCATGTGTTGCAGAAAACCATTGGCGCTCAGTAGTGCACAGTTGAACCACAGACCAGAGAGAGCATCATGAATTGTAAATCTTTTGCATACTATGCAAATCAGCTATGCATACCACCTTAGTTGTTATTTTACTGTAAACTGTCATCCTAGAAAGCTTTAAGGCATGATATACAGTATGAGTTTATAAATGTGAAAGTTGTTTAGGTTTTTCTACCAGTTTGGTCTACAGTGGTCTCATCCATAAGTCCTTTGTCAGCTTTCTTACAATCTAAGTTAGAATTCCTGGTGTGGCATCCCCTGGTTTCCCCAAGAGGGTAGCTAAGTACTACAACCCACGACCCTCAATGTAATCACAGCACGTTTGCCCCCTTACCAACCCTGCATCATATGTGCTGATACTCGGGTCTATATTATAACATTGAAAACTACAAAGATCGAATGTTATAATATAGAACCCTAAACAATGAAATCTGCAAACATCGAACAGTCAGAATAGCAATTTTTTTCCCAGGGAAAAAAAATCGCTATTCCGAGAAACATACACACAACACAAACACACACACAAAAAACAGCAATCCACACACATACACTTAAAATCCTACACCTAAACTAAACTTTACATACACTACTAGCTATCCACTTACCTTAACCCAACCCTAACCCTAAGGTCCTTCACTATCGCACACTCACCTCACCTGCACCCTAACCCTAACTCACCTAACCCGCTCCCTAACCCTAACCTACACACAATCGCACATACATTTTAAGTCAATATGTCTTAAGCATGCATTGCAAAAATGCATGAATTTCATAGCTCGACTCTGAAGAAGATATCTGGAATATAAAGAATTTTACTGGCTAGAAAAATAGATTATGAAGGTACGTTTGCTGACAAGGAGCTATTGAGATGTTGGCATGCAGTAGCAAGGCTAGAGGGAGTTAACACTTCAGAAAAGATGACAGATTTTAGTACTGTATGACTCTGGATATTTGTTGACAGGACATTTCCAGTGGGGCTGAAGATGTTAATCGGAAGTTTAATAATAAAAAAGTAATTGCTTATGTTTATTAAGCAAAATATGACTGGAAAAGAGAGGAGCACCTTGTGTATGCATTAGACACTGGTGCCGTGCAAACTAATGCCGAAGGTGACATTAATCATGTTGACAAAAATGGATCATGGAGGTTTTTATTCTTGGTTATATACCACATTGCCCAGACCAGAATATTATCAGCAGGCATTTATTTTAAACCCAACCCTCTTTGGTCCATTTTGGATACCCTGTATTACTTGCAAAGTCACTCTTCCTTGTTTGGCATGCACATGCAGAGATCTTTATTGGGTCACATGTTCATGGGGTCACTGTTTTCAGGGTAGCTGCATTACTGAATCACCTTCTTAGTAATAATTACTTCATTTCTTCTGCTACCTATTTCATGATTGCCCCTAAGACCATCCCTACCAGAGGAGAGTGCAGGAAAAATACTCAGACAACCTATCTTTATAACACCCCACTCTGTAATTACCAGTTCATTCACTGTGGGCTACCATCTCCCCATGTTGTCATAATTCATCATCTTTTTTAGGATAACACAGTTAAGTAATACAGAAATGACTCCGTGTCCCAGCTTGCCACTTTACTGTACTTTCTTCAGTGAAACTATTTTATAGTCCCATTATTCTTCATATATAAATACTTTGTTGCAATCACATGTTGACTATTTCCTCAAGTATGTGATTAAATTAGCTGCTTCCTTTGAAATTAATATATGTCAGCTAATCCAACGAATGTCACCATTTTTAAGAATTGTGCTATGTCAAACGTGGAACCTTTTCAAGTGAACATTTACTACTAAATGGTGTGTCGAATTGATGAATGCATAAGGTCTCTCTCAGAGCAAAATATGAAGAAGAGGATATTTTTACTTGCTACTTATACTGCAGGTTGCACTGTGGGTAAATGAGAGTCACTGACATAATGATTATCAGCCAGGAAAATAAATGAAAGCTTGTGGACTTTTTTCCTTCCCTGGAGTGAGACAAATTGGCTCCTTATTGGGGGGGCTACAACACCTTCCAAGTGACGTACAAATCACATGATGTTGACTTAATCTTAATCCTGAATCACCAGTCAGTAGTATATTTGTCTCTCAGCAAGCCATTTTAATTTTTCAATGACATAAGCAAGTGAGTAGGTAAATAAATAAACACAATTACCTAACTAGAATTTGGTACAAACAGCCATACAGAGATGTAGTATTTGTCTAGTACAGCACCCATACCAGTGTATAATTGTCCATTGTGCCCACTAGGGCAGAAGACATATAGGAACACTCAGGTATTTAGTAGCTAATCTAATAACCCTTAAGTGTCAGCATATGACATATGATATACAGTGCTTCTACCTTGAGAAGGATAACTTCTCCATGTAGTAGCAAACACTGTACTACCAAGAAAAGAATCAAGTGCAGTAAAAACGGAACACAAATGCAATTATGGGAGATAGACTTAAGCAAGTGAAAAGTACTTATCTTGTATGGAAAAGTGCAAAGGGAAGGGAGAGTGTAATCTGGAAACCAGAGTGAAAGGGGGTTCCCTATAAAGTGCATGGGCTAAATACCCCTACCTATTCAGAAAATGTCCACAATTAAAAATGTGTGCCTGTGTTTATATCTACCTACCCATATGGCCTCATCTGCATATGCAGGACAGAGGAATGGTGCTAATGAACATGCCGGACAAAGTAATGACAATGCTAACATGAAGGACAGAAGAATGACAAGTACTATATGTTCCTAGCTCTTCTCTGTACAAGCTGGCAAACAGTCAAGAACTGTAGCATGAATAAAGTATCTCAATACAGTCATACAATCATTACTATAACTGTAACTACACTTCAGAGAAGATATTGGAAAAGACATGCATATAGCTGCACACACACACACACACACACACACACACACACACACACACACACACACACACACACACACAGACATGCACGCAAGCAAATACACACACACACACAGACACACACACACACACACTCACACACACATACATGCACACAAACATGCACACACACAAACACATGCAAACACACACTCACACATACACACAAAAATACATAGAGACGCTGACACGTGCATATAGACAAACTTACATGAAAGCACATACATATACAAAGTACACACATGCCTGTACACAGACACGCACACACATGCACACCCTCAACTAACAATGCATATGTTGAACTAGAAACTGCAAATGTTTTAAGGTTACATTTCTAGTCATGAAGTGTAGTTTAAACCTTTTTGCCACACTGCTTCTTGTTAATATAGGAAACCATTTCAAAGAGAGCCTATCTCAACTGTGATATCAAAATGCACATTCATAGATGAACAAAGCAGGCTTCAAGAAATGTATGAAGATAACTACTTAGAACTAAATTTCCCAGTTTTTAATCTGATAGGTTTTTACTTTTCATGTTCAAGTAAAGAATTGCTTGTCTTTTGTCCTATCTCTCTATCTCTCTCTAAACTTGGTGTAAGCATCGTCTTTATGTGGCATAGATTTTATTATACTGTTTTCTTCCTCCTGATCTTAAGAGAATTATGACCTTTACTTCGATGAATACAAGTTTGGGAGTAGGATTGTGGCACAGCTCTCTGATATTAATTTTATTTGATACTTGAGACCATTAAGTTATGAGGTAAGTTACACTTGTAATGTACTGCATACCTGTCTCCTTTTTCACACATCAGAGATTTGTAGCCTCACACACAGATTTTTAGACCGGTGCTTTTTGTTCAGCCATGTAGCACTGTGCGTTTGGTGGGTCATCTGCACAGCTCATCTTTGGAAATGGAACAACATTAAAAGTTGAACCAGGTATGTGTTCATTTGTTGTATGTATTTTAGGGCATAAATCATGCAATGTATCATTCATGTGTGTATTACTATTAATAACCTTGTCATAAATGTCTTCAAAAGTTTGTGAAGCAGGTTAAATTTTCCTAGAATGTACATCTTCAGTTAAAATGAGTAGTACGGTGCTGTCCCAGTGCCCAAAACAACACAAAGATAGTATTATATCTTTTATTGGATGGACAGCTATTTTGTAATACTACCTGCTCTGTGTCTTAGATTATATTATCCCATTGTCTTAAATCCCACTATGTACCAGTTGCCACATTTTCCTGAGAAAAAGAAGTGCTTAAATCAGAGAAATTTGAACACTTTGATTAAAAAATGTTACTTTTTCTGGTCAGAAATTGCTGAAGAAAGGATAAAGGGAAGTAGATGATGTTAGTGGATACCAAGTATTTATCTCTTCACTGAGGAATGATGATTATAAATAGCACTGTAGGAAGGGGATCTGCTCCCTGAACAAAACAATCATTTAGATAAATGTCTCTAAATGACATTCTGATGTGCATAACTTACATTCTTTGTACAATAGTCACTATTTTCTTAAGATACCACTAAGTACATTTCTACATTTCTATGTCACATTTTGTAAATTTGTGAACATACCTGGTGATACAACACATGATTTGAGCTACAAACCAAAAGTTATTTACAAACAAGCTAGCAAAATCTCAGGATATGTATATGTCTAACACTATCAGCTGTATCACACTGATTTTATGAGGAATATATTTAAAAATATGAGTATCAGTGGTAAACATGACAGAAAATAATTATTTTCAAACCAGCCTTAGGTATACATTCAAGAAACAACAGCCTAAAAAGCACAGTACTATCAGCACAGAAAGGTAACATTTCATAATTGTTCATTTCTATTAACAAAAAGACATACACTTTAGTAGAGATAGAGCTTTTTAAAACTGATATAAATGTTTTTCAGAATTAATTTACTTTTCCGTGACTGAGAATATGTTAACTATGTGCATATATATAATGCTGACATGCTAAAGCTGAAACAATCTGATACTGGGCAGCAAGACAGTCACTTTTTCATTGAAATATAATATCACCATGAATTATTAGTATATTCAAATCGTTAATAAAAAGCCTTGTATATACTTTAATAGACTACAATCCAACATGAACACAGCTAAGTTTGCAGATGCAATTATTTTGGCTGCAGCTGCTTATCCATATTTCACAGAAACCATAAGACAAGAATAATTAAATATTTGGTGTAACAGTAAATAATTTTCCAAAGCCAAAGTCCATATACATATTATACTACAGTAAAGTTGGTCACGGATCTAAAATATTCTTCGGACTTATCTAGTGTGGGCCAAAGATGCTTTAAAGGTGACATCTTATTTTTAAAATGCAACATGCATGTCCTGCTATATTATTTATTGAAGTATTTACTAGAATACGTTTGGTACAAGGTTAAAATGATGAGCTTAATAAAAGTTAAGTATTTTATTGAGAGAATAAATCAGAAAGTAAAATGTTATTCTAAAAGGCTACAGCACATGATATGAGATGGATATAAATAACTTATTCTAACAACACACATTAAGTGTACTCTAATACAAGGAAAGAAAGAGAAAACAGACAAAAACAAAGCAATGACAGATATATATATATATATATATATATATATATATATATATATATATTTACAAATGCTCTAGATTATTTACTGGGAAATCAAGGGTTAAATTGGATTTACCAATTACATTTTAAAATGATTTATGAAAAAGGATAATCCTCTTACAATTATTTTTTATCTTTTTTATTTATATTAGAAAGGAGAGATGGAAAAGACATTTTTAACTGCAAAATCTACAGTATTTGTCTCATAAAGGCACTGTCCTGAACTGAGTCATAAAGGCACTGCCCTGAACAGGGGGTAATATTCTGCTTTGCCAAACAGCTTGGTTCAACCATCATGAGTTAAGCTTCTTAATGATATATTTGCATTTCAAGCGAAGTGGCTATTGTCTCAAAGATATCTGCAAGTTAAGCTCTATAAAGTCTGTCAAAGATGTGGTGATTTCAGAGTTAGTTATAATAAGAGACAATGCATGTAGGACTTACCACTCCTGCTGTAAAGAAACGTGTCTGCTTTGTTCCAGTGTTAATTCTTTTGCGAAACGTGCAATCATGACCAAGATTTAGAGAAGCAGGATTCTAAAAGCCACGTCTTCTTGAGCTGACTCAGATTAATTTTAGAGAGATTAATTATTTTCTTACAAAACTATTATCTGATGGGTGAATAAAACAAGTAAAACCATAGCTACACTTCCAGTTTTATTTAATTCTAATATTGTTTCTTTGATTTGTTTAATGGTAACACAAACTACCAAATGCTGCAATTTTTATTTTTTATGTGTCAAAAATATGCTTCTTTATACCATCATTTTTTATCTTGTCAGGTAAGTGCAGAGAAGTAATTTTAGGCAAGGTATATGCTTAATAAACCATGGACTCTTAAACATTTTGCTGTTACAGCTCTTTTCATGTTAGCTGCCACATGCATTGCTACTAACAGTTAGTAAATGTACGCAGTGCTCTGTTTAAGTATTTTCCTTATTATCTTTTTTGGGAATCCTCTAAATCGCCAATAGTTGTTTGTGCTGCATCTGTGCATCCCGTAAGGGAGTGCTGTCTCAACAAAGATTTATTTTATTCCTTTCTTCCATTGTTTTGCAAGGACTGGTTCTCCTGTATATAACAATGTACCTATCAGAAAACAATTCTAGTAATCTTAATTATTACTGGATGTTGCATACCCCACATGCAACATCAGACTGATCCTTCACTGAACCTATGCATCCTTTTTAATAGATTGACTAAGGATAATAGCATTTGACAGATTAATTACATGTCATGAGATGTAAAAATTCATTTCATGCATTAAAAAGTCAATGAAAACAAAGAAGAACAAGAAATTAAAATACTTCCCACTTATATCAAGCCTACAAATGTAACTGGAAAACAATCTGGTAATTTCAGTCTGTAGTATAAAGTAAGAAAAGGTTTAAAAGTACAGTAAAAAAGGAGTAAAAGGCAAAGAAATAAAAAATACCCAAAATGCCAGACCTTAAATGATCAGGAATGAAGGAATTTTGCAAGCAGCTGATTATCTTGTGGAGTAAGGAAATGTTCTTGGAGCTAAGAATATGATTACTCATTCCTCAGGTGCAAAGTGCTACAAAGACCAAGGAAAGCAATTTGGGTTCTCTTTACCCTAGATATGGGCTAAAACAAATATGCAGGTATTTGGAAATATGAAGCATTTTTAGTAACATCTGGAAAATGTTGCCAGTCAGACAGGTGCAGAGTATCTCAAGGTTAATTTAATAAAGTTTTAGAAAAATGAAAGCCATTACACACAATGAGTTTTTTGAAGATAAATATGAAGATTTTTTGTGAAGATAGTTACAGAGGGATACCAGTAATATTTTTGTAAAATTAATTTTGTGAAATGAAGACTGTTAGACATATCTCAAGGGCGTCATGCAAAAATTGCCTTAAGATATTGTTGCTTATATAGATTTAATGTCCAGCCTAAAGAATTGAGAACAGAGAACATGACGTCCCTTCCCACTGCTATGAATCAGCATCTGGAGTAGCTATTGTTTTTGCACAGGTTCTTGTATACTTAGGTCCATACTATGAGAACCAGTGCTTGTGAGACCTGACAGTACTATGTCAACAGTAACTACAAATTCATTACAGAGTAAGACAGTAAAAAAGTGGAAGAAACGACTATATTATCAAGATTATTTTCATTATAATAGGACAAAATATGATACAGTTTGCTTGCTTATATACATTCATATCCTAGGACCAATGAAATACTAAGATTATTAAATCACAGGGCATACCTTAAAATGTGACATTTTAGACTGGTTATTATATGGAATACATAATACAGATTGCAGGCTGCAAAACAGTTTACAGTGTGTGCTTATTTAGAGATTCCCTGGACCTAATCACAATAATGTACCAGAAATACACAAGAAAATGTCTACAAAATCACCAATAAAGCTCCCAGTTGACAGCAGTCTATGAAGGGATGGCTTTACAAACTAAGAAAAGGAGAATTTACTAACAAGATTTAGTGTTCCTTTTTTAAGATGTAATACTTCACTTTATTTTAGTGATTATGCTCATCTTAAGAACTGACTGGACTAATGGTTGTGATTCTAATTTTCTAATGGAATGGTAACTAAATATATTATGTTAACACCATTTATGCTAGTAATAATTTCTCCATTTGGGATATGTTATCCAAAGGATTATAAATTAAGAATATCCTAAGGTCTTAAACTCACTTGCTAAAAAAGTTGATGTTATAATATATATCAAGTCTATTTATTTCTAGGTCTTTTATATGCTATATGTATGAATTTATAATTCCAATAATTTATTTTATTCTTATTTAAGCTAGTACCAGTTAGTTGTTAATACCACTACTAACTTTTTTATTTGTACTATAAAGAAGTAATTAAGTATCATTTTTATTTGGAAAGACTGCAGTTTAATTCAATATTTGCAGTCTTTTGTAGAATATTGTTTTGCTAATATGTATCTCTTAATATGACTCTTCTTAACAAGTATGAAGAGTCATACTGTTTTGCTAATATGTATCTCTTAGTATGACTCTTCATACTTGTTAAGATATACACTAAACTGTGTAATTTGGGGATAGTAGGCTGTTTTGCTGGGTCTTAAAACATTTCATCTGTAAAATCACTTTTGCATGCTGATGGCATTTAAGTATGTCAGAGGCTGCTTTGTTGCAGGTTATATAGCTTGTTCTGAGGTTATGCAACTCTACGAAGAAGAAAAAAGTAAATTTATTGTGTTTTAAGACTTTCTTTTCTCAGACTTTCTACTATCTTGAGGGTTTTGGATTTACTATCTTGAGGGTATTATATATTGAGATCACAGATATGGGAGAAGAGTCTCTACATTTTAGTTCAGGGATAGAGAACAGCCCCTGTAGAAAATGCTTTTGGAGTTTTGCATGGTTTTATACTACAGTTTCTTAAGCTCATGCTTTTGCATAGTTTATATAGTTTGGTTATGATGTTTTCTCTCTCAGCCAGGGGTTATTGATGTTTTATTATTCTGCTGTTTGGTGATAAATTTTATGTGTTTGGATTTAGTCATGGTAAAAACAGTCCATGGTCAGCCCTGATGCCTAGTTATTTAATAAACAAATTAATATATATCATATAAGAAATGTAAGAATTATATGCCAGTACACTTACTTTGAGAGTAAATGTCTGCAATGTTCAAGGAGAAAAATGCCAGGCATTCTAGTGCCCACTAACAATGCAGCCTTCACATACTCACACTAAGTAGCAAATAAAATATCAAGACTGCTGCACCATACATAAATATATTAAAATGCTAATGAAACATGGAGTCACAGCATTAATGAAACACCTGTTTTAATTAATTAATTAATTATTTTTATTTATTTATTTACTTTTATTTAGTATTTGTAACTGGTTAGGTGGGCTGGTCTGCAGACCCTTTTCAACCATGACCCAATCACAGCTGTAAAAGTAACGCTGATACACACAGTACAGTACACCACCTTCATGAAAGCATAAATGTCATTTTAAAGAAAGACTTAACATCGATAACAGTAATAAACAAATAAGGACAATCAGAAGAAAAATGAAACAGTTTGATTTTGCTACTTATCTTTCAATAAAAGGTTAATACACCTAAGAAGTAAAGTGCAAATAAATGTGTTGTATAGAATAACGAGACACCAGCAGTTGATGTGGGGGAAAAAGTAAGTCTTTCTTTGAATAGATTAGTTTTACACAATGGTGAACATTTCTAACCACTGCCTTTGAAACATTTGCGTGTTATTTCCAGTTGGAGTTGCTCAACAAGTGTTATCTTGAACTTCTGAAGTGTGTCTCAGCACTTTATTTCAAGGGGGTGCTTGTTCCTCGTAGGTGGTTTAAGTTGGGAATGAGCACATTCCCCAGTGACTATTTTAAAGGGGGATCACTAAGGAAGACTGAGTGGGCTTGGTTACTTGTAGGAGAGTAGAGCCGTTCACTGGGAGGCATACTTATTGTTCCAGGGGCAGTTAGTAAAAATTGTTTAAGATTTTATATAATAAGGTGCACAGGAAATAAGTTGCTTGTTCTGCTACTGGGCACCATTTGATTCTGTTTAGCAGGCAGCACTGACAAGAATAAGTATCTGCAAACAGAGCAAATCTGCAAATGTTGTTTCTGTTATCTGTAGCTTCTGCATACTATAACCAGGCAAAGCCCAACAACAGTGGTAGAGAGAAACTTACCTGCAGTGCAGACATGATACCAGATTCTAGTTTTGTTAACTTTTACTGACACAACATCAACAAGATACAGCCCCGCCACCCACCCACCACCACCATTATATCTGAACACTTCTCTTGCTCTGTCAGCCTGAAATCCATGGATGTGATCTCACTCTGATAACCTCTCAATTCAGCATATTCTCATGCTCTGTGTAACATGCATATGCATCTCCAGAACAAAGCTTAGAATAAAACATGATTGGAAAATATTCCTGTTGCCTGCAAGACCTGTGAATCTCATTGCATAAGGCTAAGAACAATATGCAACTTTTTCTTTTAGTCTCCCTCTGTTAAAAATCCCAGTGGCAAACATTTGTTGTGTAAGCAGGCATGGTGGACAGTAAGCAAAGTTCAGAGAGTACAACACTGATAATTATAGTGTAGGTTAAATGCTCATTTGTTGAAACAGAAATCACTTTAGCTACTCTGTGAATTTTCCATTTTCTAATGCTGGCAGAACTGAACCTGATTGGTTCAACATTTACAAGCTTTAATTATTCAGCGTTTTGTTTCATTATAAAATAACTTAAGTATAGACACAGTTGTTTTATATTCCATAGTACATGGTGATCATAAATTATGTTTAATTTCTGCTTGCTGTTGCTGTGCTCTGGTGGGTCACACAGAGGATAAAATTTCTGCACCAGACAGGGTTATTGGAATTTGTGGGTTCTCTGAATGTCTACAAAGGATCTTCTACAGGTACTCTTTTTTTTCTTCTCAAAAGCAAGGTAGTTGGCTGACAATATTTAATTGTCAAAAAAAAAAAAAAGAGACAAGTAGGTGTCAGTAAATAAAGGGCCAGAAATAATGGCATCTTTCTATGAATGTATGCACTCTGAAGGGCTAATTTTCTGCCACTATGAATAAATTAATGGCTTTGATGGATCCATAGGGAAAGCCCAAATTATTTTGTAGATGACCCATATTTAATTAATGACTTGGGTACTTGTAGGAGCTGGCTGGAGTGGTGGGGTTGGGAGTAAGTAGACACTGTTGGCTCAATCATCCTGGGATGCAGGTAGGTGGCTCTGGCTCACCACAGGTGGCACCCCATGGAAGCACTAGGTGTTCACCAAGTGGCGTTACAAGCTGGCCATGCCTGCACTTGCAGTAGTACATTCATATTATGTCCCTTATGGCAAGTTGGCATGTGGATCCAGCTTTCCCTTGGGGGGCAGGGATTGCACTGTGGCCTTGGGAAAAGCTGTTGAAGGGGGAGGGGTGCTTTCAAGACGAGATGGTAGAGTACCCCATCCAAGACAAAGACAAGGGTTCTTTTGGAGAGGAAGCAAAAATAAATAAATAATAAAAAGATTAATACATTTATAAAATCAGGATTTTATTTTAATTATCTGTTTTTTTTCTCACAAATTAAAATTGCATCACATGATAAGAATAATTCATTCCATTTATCCTACATTGTTGGCATCATTATCCACACAAAAGTATTAGACAAATCAGATGAATATAATTAGGTAATACCTGTTATGCTTTTCTTTAATTTACATAAACACTACCATTTGCAGGTAAGAATAAAGATCTATGTAAAGGACCTGAAACAATAAAACACAACAAAGGTAGTGCAGTGCAGAAATTGGAAACTTTTAGTGATGCTGGCCTAGTCTTCTACACAGAAGCATATACACTGTGAGATGTTTTAATACACAACATTTCAATGGTCAGCGTTAAATAATATATTAATGAGTCAAAAATGGGTGCTGATTAGATGAGCATTAATGAATGCTACACTGTGTGGGCTAAGGACAGCTGAAGAAATCCAGCACAATAGATGTACAAAGTAATACATGGTTGCACACAGGAAGACATCAGGAGCCTCTCCTATGAATACATTCATCTTTACTCTTCATAAGACTTACATTCCTGTAGGTAACTGCTGTTATATCCATGCTGTTCACTTCATAGATAGGTACCTTTGTTAGGTCATTCACACAGGAGATTAAAGTAGTTGTAGAAGGGGTGGAACTCTGGGTTTAGTTATTTAAATATAAATCAGACAGTTATTTAATATACTTTATTGCTAAAGCTTCAGGGTTATCAATGCCTATAATTTATTCCTTACTTATTGTGTTGCCTAAGAAATGATCATGAGTGAAATAAATGTTGTTCTCTCAGTAAATTATTATGTTAGCTTAACTGTCTCCTTATAAACAAGTGAAGCCCTGTCCTCTAACACACACATGGAAAATGGCTGAACATATACAAACACCTCAATAACACATACAGCAAATTAATTTCTCACGCAATACCTACTTTAATTTTCAATATCATATTTGAGGTCATAGCAATGTAAAGTAGGCTTTATATCACTTTGTGAGGTAAAAACACTTTTAAAAACTATTTTTTGCATATTAAAATGATAGAAATTTGTCAAGATAATCAGTGACAAAATGTGAAAAAAATGGATTTAGAAAAATGTTTCAATAATTTAGGAGTGGTTGTCCAGTCTAATATCATATTGTTGTAATCAGTAAGGCTAACAAGTATTTAAGATTTAATGGGTGACAAAATAAACATGCTGGACAATAATAAAATTACTCGATTCCATGTATAATTCTGTTGATTTTGATAGATAACATTTATGTCTTTTCTGGCTAAATATTTTTAATGGCCCACATTACCTTTTAACCTGCACTATAGCAATAAAAAGTCATCTGCCAGAATAGCTGAGCAGAATTGTTGAATGAAATACTATCCTGTACCCAAAGTCTCAACACTGTCTTCTGTTTAAGACAGGAAACAAATGACTGTGTGTGTGTGTGTGTGTGTGTGTGTGTGTGTGTGTGTGTGTGTGTGTGTGTGTGTGTGTGTGTGTGTGTGTGTGTGTGTGTGTGTGTGTTGTGTGTGTGTGTGCGTGTGTGTGTGTGTGTGTGTGTGTGTGTGTGTGTTGTGTGTGTGGGGGGCTAGCTTGTTTTCATGTGTGGAAAAAGGTGAGGTTATGGCCTGATATTGTGGCACTAAACCAAATGACTTTACACTTTACAGCTTGAAGCAATCAGTGAGTAAAAGTACAATTAAAGGACACAAGGGGATACTCATCTCCACAAGGACATAAAATAGAAACGTTTGAAATACTCCAACTTAGTGTCCAAATTATTTTCCTTAAACTGTAGTCAGAACTCTCCCATGTAAATCTGCCAAGTTTGGAATATTGCAGGTGAAATGCCTGTCCGTTTTATTATGGGAAAGGGATGCAGTTTAAAAAGTCTTGTCCGTTTTATTATGGGAAAGGGATGCAGTTTAAAAAGTCTTCCCTCCACTTGCTTCTGCATATGGTATTCTAAACTTGAACTGTTGAATTTTGGCCAGAATACAGTATATTTGGGTACGAGAAGAAGTTAGGACTTGGGAGTCTGTCTGCAATGACTGCATCCCTCATTTACTGAAAGTGAGTTTCCAAATGTGAGCCCTGATTTGATATTTTGTAGTACAGGAAGATCTACAAAGATGATCCCAGCAATTGTGGAATAACGTTGGTAATCTAGTGAGAGCTTGCACACTCAGGATTTAACTAGTCATCTGTAGACATGGATTTAACTCCCCTATCCTTCTCTTCTTTATCTTTTTATTCTTGTCTGTATTACCCAGTCAGTCAGTACTTTATGGCCATTTAAGTGGTGCTTCCTATGCCTTTAAAAGGAAAATATTTATTTATTATTTATTGACATTTGATTATTGGGAAAGTCTGACTGGGTAGAAGATTATTTTCAGTGCAGGCCTGGGGAAAAAAGCTCCAAATTATTACAAAACATTTAAGAACAATAATTTTACAATCTTCAAAAATAAAAACATCTGCAGTTTAAATAATTATAACAAATTAGACATAATAAAAAACATTGGTTAAGAATTGATACAAGTTATATGACCTTTGCACACTTAAGCTTTCATTCACTGTTATCCTGAGATGTTACTGATGGTTGTAAGTGATTACAGGTCTGTAAAAGAAATCTGACCACTAAGCTACTGGGAAAGCAAAACAATATGGTTTAAATAATTAATCCAATTGCATTTTTGTTTCAGTAATGTACTGATATACACAAATAAAAATTACACCTACATTATTTTTTTTCAGATGATGGGAAGCAAAGTGTAATTCTGCAATTCACTATGTAGTTTGAAATATGATTAATTAATAATCCCAGCTGTCTAGTCAAATTGTGTTTTTCATAAGTTCATAGGCAAGTATTAGGCTAGCTAGCCTTGCTGGCAATTTTAAACCTAGCCAGATTCACTTTTTTTTTGCTCAAATTAAACTATCCTATTTGGTTATAGATTGGCCTTACCCATTCTATGGTCGATAATTATATATTACCCCTAATGAGAATAACTGGGTTAATACCATAAATAATTTGAGGATACCCATGCATGGGTTAAATCATTTACGAGCTGCCTGTCTCCATTAGTAGTACAGGGGGCAGTCCTGGGGTAAATTGTATGTTTTCCATGAATAGATCCAAGTTATGCTTGAATATAGATAGGAAGGAACTTTATTTTATGGGGACGGAGAATTTGTTCCAAAGTGGTGGCATCCTCTGCAAAATATACCTGTTCCATCAAACCATTCTGTTGATTTTGCAGAAGAGGTTTAGAACCCAAGACCAAATATTTCTGACATCATTTGACCTGCTGATGTAGAGTAAATCCATCAATAATTGGTCAGAGAATGTCTTGTATGTCAGACACAGATTACCTCTTAGCAGTCTGTAAGATGTTGAGTATAGTGACAAGGCTTTGATTCGGTCCATGTAGAACATGCTGTTTAGGCCTTGTACATTTTAGTAATCTACTTCTGTGTTCTGTGGGCATTGCAGATGTTTCATGTGTCTGGATGGATATATAGCAAAGGGGACATTATATTCAATGATTGGCCTAATAAGGGCTGCGTAAAGGGGAATTGATTTGCCCACATACTATTTTGATAAATAGAAAATGTCCTCTTGTGAACACATTTGACCTCATCTATAGTCTTTCATAAGTAATGGAGTACACATGATGAAAGCCCTACATGGGTAAAATCCAGACTACCTTTTTCCATATGACAAAATAATTTTGGCTAATTTCTTTGGACTGAGTACCATTTCAATGGGACAAGTTTATAGTTACTGATGGTATTCCAATTTCATAACAACATGTTTCAGTCATCATAATTGGTTAGAGAATATGTGATTTATAGTCTGTGCCTGATTTCCTTGCATGCTACATGTGGTACATTACTGCTGAAATGTTTGTGTGTAAAACATTCAAATGTATCTGCACCATCCTGAGATTATAGTATCATGGCAACTGCCACTATAGTACACAGGGATGTCATGGATAGTGATTCTTTTATGGGTATCAGTGCAGAAAAACCTTCCATGGTGGGTAACAGTGTGCATAATCCCTTCTGTGATGGGTAGCAGTGTACATAATAATTTCTGTGATGTATAATAATATGTATAACCCCTTCCAAAGTGAGCATCAGTGTAAATAACAACTGCCACTATAGTACACAGGGATGTCATGGATATTGATTCTTTTATGGGTATCAGTGCAGAAAAACCTTCCATGGTGGGTAACAGTGTGCATAATCCCTTCTGTGATGGGTAGCAGTGTACATAATAATTTCTGTGATGTATAATAATATGTATAACCCCTTCCAAAGTGAGCATCAGTGTAAATAACCTCTCCTGTAGTGTGATTCATTGTATATAATCCCTTCTATGGTGAGTAACAGTGTGCATAATCCCTTCTGTGGTGAACAGCAGTGTGTGCAATCCCTTGTGTGTAATAGTGTACATAATTCTTTCTGTGGTGCATTGCAGTGAGCATAATCTCTTCTATTGTAGGTAACAGTGTACATAATCCCTTATGTGATGAGTAACAGTGTGTACAATGCCTTCTATGTTGGTTAACAGTATACATAATCCCTTTTATGGTGAATAGCAGTGTATGTAATCTCTTCAGTTGTAATAGTGTACGTAACCTCTTCTATTGTGGATAACAGTATATATAATCCTCTCAGTGGTGAGTAACAATGTACATATTACATTCTATGGTGCATAACAGCATGCATAACACATTATGTGGTGAGCAGCAGTGTGCTTATTCCCTTCTGTGGTGGATAACAGTATGTATAATCCCTCCTAACATTAGTACCAGTGTGTATATTCCTTGCTGTAGTGGGTTGCACTGTCCATAATACTTTCTAAGGTGAGTGATAGAGTGCATAATCCCTTCTGAGGTGAATACCTGTGTGTGTGTGTGTGTGTGTGTGTGTGTGTGTGTGTGTGTGTGTGTGTGTGTGTGTGTGTGTGTGTGTGTGTGTCTGTGTGTCTGTGTGTCTGTGTGTGTGTGTGTGTGTGTGTGTGTGTGTGTGTGTGTGTGTGTGTGTGTGTGTGTGTGTGTGTGTGTGTGTGCAGTCCCTTCCATGGTGATAGTGTAGACAATCCCTTCTGTGGTGGGTAACATTATATAATCCTTTCAGTGATGAGTAATGGTGTACATAATCCCTTCTGTGGTGGGTATCACTGTGCATAATTCTTTACGTGATGAGTAAAAGTGTACACAATCCCTTATGCGATGAGTAACAGTGTGCACAATCCCTTATCTGGTGAGTAACAGTGTGCACAATCCCTTATATAGTGGCTAACAGTATACATAATCCCTTTCATGGTGATCATCCATATGTATAATCCCCTCTGTCATAACAGTGTACATACTCCCTTCTATGGTGAATAACAGAATACATATTCTCTTCTTTGGTGGGTAGCAGTGTCCATAATCCCTTCTATGGTGATAACAGTATGCATAACTCCTTCTTATGTAAGTAGCAATCAGTTTAATCCCTTATGTGGTGGGTTAGAGTGTACATAAAGCTTTCTATGGTAAGTAACAGCATGTACAACATCATCTGTGGTTAGTAACTGTGCTTAATCCCTTCTGTGGTGGGTAGCAATATGCATAATCTGTTCTGTAGGAAGTAAAAGTGTGCATAATCCCTTCTATGGTGGCAACAGTCCCTTTTGAGATACACAGTAGAACAGTTGTACAATTTGTAATTGTCAATAAGCAATGAACTAAAGCAAATAAAACAAATAGCTATAAAGTTAATATGTCAGCACTCAAAATGCTGAGTGACTACAAGTAAAAAAAAGCCTGAAACTACAAGAAAAAGAGCTAATCTTGAAAATTGCTCTCCTCCTTTTAACTTCTATTTTTGCAAGCCCTCCTACAGCCCCCTGATGTGGGGGGAAAATGGCCCATAACCTCCAAACTTATATATACCCCTTTTCCACAGTCCCTTTCCTCTAAACCAGTTTCATTACCCCTGGGTGATATATGATCGCTGCCCCAGGCACTGAGACCTACAAATGATAAAGTTAAATTACTGTAATCTGTGATATTCCCTCATACCACTGGATACAGAAAACCCCAAGAAAAGTCTGGTCCCTGAGAACCCCTAGTCATTTGGTGGAAGATTGGACCCTTTGGTCTGCTGCTTGACCTCCAACTGTGATTGTATGTGCTCTAGTACTTGACCTAGTGTAATAAGTGTTTTTGCATCTCGGTCTCTCTGTCTGGTTCCCACTTGTACATCACCCCTCCTGTTTCTCTGTAGTCCATACCGCTCAACCTTCTCTGGGCCTCATCCCCACACCTTCCACTCCCTCTAACTGCTTCCCCTCACATATGTTGGTGTAGCAACTCTGACTACACTATTCACCCAATGTCTGCTGCTCTAGTCCTACATACCACTGTATCCCCCCAAACAGGACATTTTATTCATTAAACAGTCCATCTCTCTGACTCTAAAGCTATTCTACTTTGTCCTTTCATTTCTTAACTGCTAACAGCTGCAATAACTCAAAGCTACAAATGGAAGGCAAAACAAACTATAAATACTCTTCTTTCCTCTTCTCTATCACTAATGAGCTCTATTCACTATACTACTACTTCACTGATTGCTGTTCTCCAATTCAACGTAACTTACTAACTGTTTTTCTTCCTTCACTTCATTATTGTTGTACAGGTTGTCTGGGCCGTCCTGCACAATTCCCCCTTGCTCCGCTCGGGCTCCCTTTTTTACCCTACCCCCATTCCCACCCACCCCATATCAATTACATTTATAGTTAACCATAACCCACTTATACTCTAATCAGCCAAGCATCAAACACTCCAACCAATAAATCCTACCCCACCCATTTAAGATATGCAGTTAACTAACCACTAACCAACCACTCCACCATCATAACATACAAACCATTCCTACTTTCTACAATAGCAACTTCTCCTCCCTCACAACCTCTTCTGTTACCCTGCATTTATTTTTTTATCTATACAGACACTTCTGTCTATGACTATATTACTCCTTCCACTGTCCCTTTCTCTTTCAATCCTTCTTTATCTTACAACACTTCATCCCACTAACACACAGTTCACATCCACCTCCATCACTTCTGCCCAATCCCCCAATCACAAATCTTATTCCAGCATATGTTCTAGTCTCTACTCCACAAATACTTTGTTATTCTTCAAACTCAAAATCCACACACACATAACACCCTACTTACAAAACTCCCCACAACACATTATAACTCTAAGCACACACTGCCACCAACACCATATTCAGATAGCACCACTACCCTGTCCCAATGTGGAGACATCCACCTCAACCCAGGACCAACCCCATCTGCCCCCCCACACATCTCAGAAATCCCTAAAAATCACCACCATTAACATACATAGTATTAGAAACAAAATCCCAGAATTCCATGCTTGGTTATCACATTCTAGACCTGATTTAATTGCTGTAACCTAGACATGGCTAAAACCATATATAAAAGACACCAGATTTCTCCATCCAGGTTTTTCCTGTCTAAGATCAGACAGACTCCACAAAAAAGGGGAAGGAGTTGCACTCCTCTACCCTAATTCCTATACCATCGTCCTCTACTCAAATCCTATTCCACAATTCTCTACAGCTGAATTCATCATAGCACATCTAAAAATGAATGACTTCAAAAGTCTCTGATTGCTTGCCCTGTACATCCCACCAGGTAATAATATCCCCATTCTAGAAGAAATCCTAGCCTAGACCTCAAACAATAGCCATAACAAAACAATAATTTTAGGTGACATTAACATAAATTGGCTTGATCACATGACTAACTCTATCAATGTATCCATTAATCTCTATAACGTCACTCAGCTCATCACTAGCATAACCCGACCAAGAAATAACAATAACAGTAGCTCCATCCTCGACTGGATTTTAGTTTCCAATGCTAACAAAACTACTTCAGCAGAAACTCTCCCCCCTGCAGTATTAGTGACCATCAACCTGCCTACAAAACATGCAACACTACATAAGCCTTAAACCCCCACCAATATAAACCCACCAGAAACTTAGCTGACTTCAACCCAACAAACTTCAATGACACATTGAGTAAAATTAACTGGAGTACTCTGAAAACCCTACCCTCGGATGAAGCTGTTGAATTATTCAGTTCAGCATTTCTAAACATCCTCAATAGAATGGCCCCCTTTTGAAACAAGAGAATAAAAAAAATCAATAAATTTAGCTCACTAGAGAAACCAAACAACTTATGACCACTAGAGACAGAATATGGAAATAATGGCAGAAAAGTAAAACCCCCCTGAACTCTAGCTCTTTAAACAGCTCCACAACCAAGTAAAACATCTAGTCCAGCTATTCCTAACCTGGGGTACGAGTACCCCAGGGGTACACGCTTGGTCATTTAGGGGTATGTGAGAAAATTTAATAATGGTGGAGAAAGGTATTTTCCGGCACACACAGCAAAGTCTAGTCAAGTGAAAGTGCATAACGTATTCAGAAAAAGAAGGTTGTGTGTCTTTGTGTTGTGTGTGGGAACTCTGCATGAAAGCCTATTACTGTATTTAGGAGGGTTATACAGCAAAAATCAGAAACGGCAAAGAAAGTTAAGATAGTTGGACAATGGCTCTTTTTTCAGCTACAGTCTTGTCACAGTATGATAAAGAGTAAGACAAAGATTGAGTTAAAACATGTCTTACATGTTGCCAATAACTCGAATAATTTAAAGTTATAAAATGCAGAATGCTGACATTTACCAGCCAGCAGCAGTGTTGACTACAGTCTGCATTACACCTGGTGGTGAAAGGAGTATGATACTCACCCCTATACATTACTTTAGCATCACAACACAGGGAGAAGATTGGGGCTTTTCACCCTGGGCCTGTGTTGAAAATTGGCTCTGCCCCAGACAGACTTTCCCGGTAATCGTCAGTCTAATGATTAGACAGTAGTGCATCAAGATCTTAGCAACTGACTGCTAGTATTGAAGCTCTCAATCTTCCCTATTTTTGTAGAATCTCCTTATTTTTTCCTTATATTTTGGCCCGTCTCAAAACGTATGACTTTCTGGAAAACATTTGAGGATTATGTTCATTGAGTAAAGTCATACAGTACAGTTTCAGACTTATTCTTCATAATAATTATTATTGCTCATATTAATTGACCACCAGTTATCCTATTAATTTTCTAACTAAATCAGAGCAAAATGAAAAAAATAAATAAATAAATAAAACTATCCATGATCTTTGTCCCGCTTGTGCTTTTTTTTTTTTTTTAATTATTCTCCACTCCTTGAAGTAAAGTACTATGGCTAGCTTAGTACCATGTAAAACAGACGTGCTTTAAATATGATACAGGAGTAGATAATGTGCAGCAGGTTGGGGTGTGATATCACCTAATGTGGGACTTCTTCAGATCATAGACACAAAGTTGCAATGCATAGTTCTGTTAGCTTCAAATGAAAGTTAATTGCCTTGTGATTAACATCTACTTTAATGTCTGTTAATGAAAACTAAAGTATCAAATAAAAACATGAGAACCGACTTAAACTACTTCAAGTAGCTTAATAGTCACAACCTTTCCTGTACTGTTCATGTCAGAGTATCTCACTTTCTATTTAACTCTCCACTTTCTATCAACTCTTTCATGCCTTTCTATTTGTTATATCCAACTGGTAAAAGGAACCACGAACAAAACTAATCCAAACAAATGAAACCAAACGAAGAAAGGCAGGCTGTTAGGCTGAACAAATGTAAACCCAGATAGCCGTTGTTTAAAAACTGAAACAGGTAGCCGTTTTTAACACTGAAACAGATAGCCGTTTATTAAAAACCAAGTAAGCGCTTTCGGTAGGGAAACCTTCCCCACCTTCTTCACACAACTGTTATACAAGTCTGATGAAATCTGATGCCTTTAAATAGTATGCAAAAAATGACATCACATTCAAGCTGTTTCAAATCAACCTATTGCTTTAACATATAAAAAACATTTAAACGCCAATCACAAACATAAAAACTATATATATCAACATTAAATACAATAAGAATAATAATAATACGGATAATGTTGTTGATATTTATATTTATAACAGCAGCTAGCAGTTTAAAATGTAAAAAGAAACTTAGAAGAGAACTCTGTGTACCAATCAATGGAATAACCTATCTATTACACTACACAGAGAACTCTGCCTTATATATCTATCTTACTAACACACAATATAATATTATGTAACTAAAATGTAAACATATATACAATATAAATGAAATTATCAAGTACTACAGGTAGTTTAAAAACAACACTTCCCTTATCGCCACTACTATATTTATGCCTATATGGTGTATAAAAAATGTTTAGATATAGTTACACACATTTCAAATGTATTCAAATAAATCTAAATAAATATTTTTGATAATTTATCATATATTTATGAAATTAACTAAATTATCTACTTAAAGCCAATAATCTGAGAAAACATTTTATGGACAGTATCTCATTCAAACCTGGCACCATATATGCGGCAGTACGAATCTGCCAGAACGCTTCCTGTTGTTCTAGAACAATTTGTCAAGGACCCCCCCTCACATCAGGTAAAATTTGTTGTAACACTGAAAAACAAAAAGCATGGTCCTCGTTAACAGAAATATGTTTTGCCAACGCATTGTTTAAATCCCTTTTTACTATAGCATACAAATGTTCATATAGTCTTTTTTTGAGTGGTCTATCGGTTTTGCCTATATAAAAGGCCGGACATTTTTTAAAAAAAAGACTATATGAACATTTGTATGCTATAGTAAAAAGGGATTTAAACAATGCGTTGGCAAAACAAATTTTACCTGATGTGAGGGGGGGTCCTTGGCAAATTGTTCTAGAACAACAGGAAGCGTTCTGGCAGATTCGTACTGCCGCATATATGGTGCCAGGTTTGAATGAGATACTGTCCATAAAATGTTTTCTCAGATTATTGGCTTTAAGTAGATAATTTAGTTAATTTCATAAATATATGATAAATTATCAAAAATATTTATTTAGATTTATTTGAATACATTTGAAATGTGTGTAACTATATCTAAACATTTTTTATACACCATATAGGCATAAATATAGTAGTGGCGATAAGGGAAGTGTTGTTTTTAAACTACCTGTAGTACTTGATAATTTCATTTATATTGTATATATGTTTACATTTTAGTTACATAATATTATATTGTGTGTTAGTAAGATAGATATATAAGGCAGAGTTCTCTGTGTAGTGTAAAAGATAGGTTATTCCACTGATTGGTACATAGAGTTCTCTTCTAAGTTTCTTTTTACATTTTAAACTGCTAGCTGCTATTATAAATATAAATATCAACAACATTATCAGTATTATTCTTATTCTTATTGTATTTAATGTTGATATATATAGTTTTTATGTTTGGGATTGGAGTTTAAATGTTTTTTATATGTTAAAGCAATAGGTTGATTTGAAACAGCTTGAATGTGATGTCATTTTTTGCATACTATTTAAAGGCATCAGATTTCATCAGACTTATATAACAGTTGTCTGAAGAAGGTGGGGAAGGTTTCCCTACCGAAAGCGCTTACTTGGTTTTTAATAAACGGCTATCTGTTCAGTGTTAAAAACGGCTACCTGTTTCAGTTTTTAAACAACGGCTATCTGGGTTTACATTTGTTCAGCCTAACAGCCTGCCTTTCTTCGTTTGGTATCATTTGTTTGAATTTGTTATATCCACTTATTTGTCACCCTGACCATCTTTCTTCTTTTCACACACTTTCCCCTCAATCTTCTCATCCCTTTTTTGTTAATAAAGTTCTTTATTATTCTGATGTCCTACTCTTCCCGACCCTGCTGTTCTCTCCATTCGCTCTTCACCTTTTGCTTTATACCCAGCAGCTACTTGACTCATATTTCTCGACTTTCTGTGTTTTTCTTTGTTTTAATATCAAATCAGTTAAACCAAGACTCTTGCCTTGCTTCAGTACAGAAGTTTTGCAATAGCCAGCAATGCTGTTGCATCAGGTTTTGTGTTTTACATTATCAAATTTATTGTCATTATACTGACATGTAACATAAGCAATTTATTCTTCAAGGGCAGCAGGCACTGAATTTGTAAATGAAACACTGAAATATAAAGTTGTTTGTTAGCAGCAACCTTTTCATTGGTTATAGGACTCTTTAATGTGGAATTATTTATAAGACTTATACTTCTGCAGAGAATGTGCATATTGACTGATATTGGTAGATTGTAATGACAAACGTTTGAGGGGCCTTTTATGGTTGAAATGTTCTGAATTGGACTGTTCTGTCATTATTGGTTTATATGTTTTGTTTCATTGCTTGGCTTGCTGAAATGTTCAAAACTATAACTGTAAAACATGCTCTAACAAATAGTTGTCATATTATACAAGGGAAATAATTTAATTATATTATTATAATTATATTTAATACCATCAGGAAGGTGTATCAAAGAACTTTTGCATGATCCTAAAAATGTGAGCAAGGGGCGTATGATTTGAAAGCAGCCCAAAGGTAAACTAAATCAGCCACTGGGCAGATGCATTTATGATAACTTTATAGCTTACTTATATTTATCTTTTGAGTTTTGGTTTTGGAAATTAATATATATATAAAATAAATCTAATATTAAAGTGAACAAAGAGTACATACATACACACACACACACACACACATATATATATATATATATATATATATATATATATATATATATATATTTATATGGTTTACTATCATAATTTCAAATCCAACTCCGTCGACCGCACTATGTTCGAACATGGAAAGTCAAACACGGCAATGTCGAACTTCAGAAGCAAGCCTAGGAATGGGTTTTAACATGGGTCGAGATAGGGGCGAGGTTTGTAGTTCGGCAATAGCAGTGAACACCTATCTCGACCCATGTTAAAACCCATTCCTAGGCTTGCTTCTGAAGTTCAACACTGCCGTGTTCGACTTTACGTGTTCGAACATAGCGTGGTCGACGGAGTTGGATTTGAAATTATGATAGTAAACCATATATATATATATATATATATATATATATATATATATATATATATATATATATATATATATGGATCTAGGATGTTTGCTCGACTGAGCAAATGACCAAAATCCAAACGGTCGAGCATACTTACGCGAAAGTGCTATTCACCAAAGCAGAACTTTTGTATAAGTATGACTGATGCCGAGGCTGTACTATGGAGCAGGTAAGGGAAATTTCACTTTTCCCCAATGTAGTGCGGTCTCGGAGGAAGAATATTAAAGTGGGGGGGGGTTGTCACACGCTTTAATGAAAGCGCTTTTTCAATAAAAGCACTTTCATTAAAGTGTGTTTGGGTTTTATGGATTCAGACGTTTGCACAGTCGAACAAACGTCCTAGATCTATATATATATATATATATATATATATATATATATATATATATATATATATATATATATATGGGTTACCTTCATTTTCTGTAAAGCTCATTTGACTGACACTCATTTCCCCTAAAACTGATTTCTTTGACACGTAGTACTTGCAGTGCACTGTAAAGCAAGTAAAAGGGATATGTCCTTTTCTCCACTGTAGTGCAATCTGGAGTTAGTATATATATATATATATATAGTTGGGGGTGTGGGGGGGCACTAGTTTGGTTTTATTGAACAATATAAAACAAAAAGCAGAGAATATAAACTCAAACTAGATGGGGGACTCTGCCACCCCACCGCCCCTAACTATATATACTAACTCCAGGGTTGCACTACAGTGGGGAAAAGGACATATCCCTTTTACTTGCCTAACAGTGCACTGCAAGTATTAGTCAGGGAAATGAGTTTTAGGGGAAATAAGTGTCAGTCAAATGAGCTTTAGGGGAAATGAAGGCAACCCATATATATATATATATATATATATATATATATATATATATATATATATATGTGTGTGTGTGTGTGTGTGTGTGTATGCACTCTTTGTTCACATTAATATTAGATTTATTTTATTAAAGTTACAACACATATGTTGGACATAAAAGTAACTATATGAATAATAAAAATAAGAGGGGGGTACAATTTTGGGGAACTGGACTGCCAAGGAGTAGGCAAGTCAAAAAAGATTGGAAACCATTAAATTCTAGTCATTAAAGATTCTAGTCAAAAAAGATAAAAAGCAATACTACCTTCCTCTCCAAAATAACTGTAATCATAATCGAAAAAGATTTTGGAACTCAGATTCTACTCTATTAAACCCTGGTACCAAGAGTAACCCCTGCCCAAATCCTGAAAATACTCCTGCTGAACACACTTCACATTTCAATTTCTACTTTATAGAGACTATTTCCAAACTATCCACCGCCTTTCCTCAAACTAGTCATAACAACAGCCCATCAACTCACCTCTCCTCTACAAACTCTTCTCCCCAGATCTTTACTTTCTCACCTATTCCCATTTCCACTATAACTAAGCTATTACTAAAACTCAAACCCGGTAGTACCACCCCAGATAACTTATCCCCTGAGTGCCTACAATTGTCAGCCAAATCAATAAGCTACCCCATTAGTATTCTCATAAACAGATCTATCCAAGAATCCTGTGTACCTTCCATCTGGAAAAAAGTCCTCATCATACCCTTAAATAAAGGTGGCAACAACACAGAAATCTCAAATTTCTGCCCTACTGCCATACTCTCCCCCATCTCTAAAATAATGGAAAAATGCATTCAAACTCAACTTATGAACTTTCTACTCCAAAACCAACTGTTATCCACCAATCAGCATGGCTTTCAACCTGGTTATAGCACTATAACTGCTCTCCTATCCTTTTTGAACACTGTCAACCTCAATCTCAATGATGGTAAACTCATCTCGGTGCTCTTCCTATTTCTCTGAAAGGCCTTCGACACTATCTCCCATTCCCTCCTACTTTCTAAGCTCTCAGACCTAAGCATGTCCACTTCTGCTCTTGACTGGTTTACATACTATCTTACAGACAGACAACAACCTACCAAATGGCTACACTCCTTCTCACCGTTCCTTACTACTGCCACTAGAGTCCCCCAAGGATCTATCCTGGGACCCCTTCTCTTCAGTCTTTTTATTAACAACTTTCATTCTGCTATCCCTCATGGATCTATATAGTACAATATGCAAATGATTCCACTATCCACTGCACTGGCATCTCTGAAACAGAACTTCTGACCATGACCCAAAACGCTTTCTCCAGTACAGAAATTTGGATGACCAATAACCACTTTGCCCTTAACCCCAACAAAACCAAACTCCTCATCTTTACTCCCAAAAAGAACACCAACTTTAATAAATCAAATTTCATCATCTACTTATCTAACAAAACCACCATAGAGGTTGTCCCCCATACCAAGTTACTCAGTGTTACTGTAGATGATAACCTAAGATGGCAATCCAAGTAATAAACTGCTATAGGTCCCCAGCCATGTCTCTAGACTTTCACTCCACGTTCCTAAGCACACTGGAATCTACCAAGGTCCAACCTAACACTCTCATACTAGGAGACTTCAACTACCCCTCCTTCAAGTGAGAAAACTACTCAAGCACCAATACTCTGGCCCAATGTTTCCTGGAATTCATCCATTCCAATGCCCTGGACCAGCTCATTCTGACCCCCACTAGAGAAAGCAACATCCTTGACCTGGTTATTACTAACATGAGCGACCATTGCTCTACACCAATAGTCAATCCCTCCCTGGTCAGATCTGACCATAAACTAATCACCATGGAAATCTACATCTCACCCACACCCCCCGCAAAGGTAACCACCTTGAAAAACTTCTCCATAGTTGACTTTGGGCTCCTAAAAACAGAGGTGGCTAACTTCACAACACCCATGCAAATGGAAAATAGCTGCATGACTGCTGAATCATACGCCAGTGCACTGTACGAACATGTACATAAATGCATGGAACTAAACATACCCAACAGAACCAAGATGCTCTCCTCCAAAAAAAGGAAGCCAATCTGGTGGTTGCCTGCCATTAATAAACTCTACAACAGAAGGCAGAAACTGTTACAGAAAAAGGTGAAGTCCCAAGACTGGAAAAACTCCCTTATTAGCCTCAACAAAAAGTTGAGATCCCTCACTAAAAACAATCACAAAGCCTTCTATAGTTATGTCAAGAACCTCCACAGCAATACCCAGATTATCTCTGAGTTACTACACAATGGTACCTGCTATACTGAGCCAACAGATATTGCCAACATACTGGCCAACAGATTCAGTGCCAACTTTACCCATCTCTCTCCTCCAAAAGGATGCCAGGCACCCAGCATTACTGCAGCACAGGTTAAAGTTAAAGCTGCATTGTCCAAGGCCAGGAATACAGCTTCCATGGGACCTGATAATATCCCTGGCTGTGTTCTACATGAACTACAAAGTGAAATGGCACCACATCTGTGTACCCTTTTCAGTCAAAGCCTCACCTCAGGCTTTGTCCCTACTGAATGGCACACCACTACAGTCATCCCTCTCCATAAAGGGGGAGTGACTACAGACCCTGGGAATTATCGCCCCATTTGCCTGACAAGTCTGATATTTAAATCTATGGTGTGCATCATCATGGACCTGATTAACAAAGATATAGGAAAACTCCAAATTCTAGACCCCACGCAATTTGGCTTTGTAAAAAGGAGATCATGCCTGAGCAACCTGGTTGTCTTCTTTGAGTCAGTCACCAGGGCTATGGATGAAGGTAAGACAGTGCATACAGCCTACCTCGATCTGGTCGAGGCCTTTGATACCATTCATCACTCAGTTATTATTGATAAACTCACCAAACTAGGCATCAACCCCCAAATCACTAGGTGGGTTGGAAACTGGCTCACAGATAGAACACACAGTGTGACAGTAGCAGACTCCAAGTCAAACTGCTGACCAGTCACAAGTGGAGTCCCACAGGGGTCAGTTCTGGGTCCTCTTCTGTTTGGCATCTACCTCTCAGAAGTCCAGGACAACACAAAGGGACTCTGGCTGACCAAGTTCAAAGATGACTGCAAGCTGGGAGCCATTATTAACTCCCCAAGTGATGCAGACATCCTACAGAAAGGCCTCACTGAGACCAATGACTGGTGTCGAAACCATGGCCTTAAGCTTAATGCCAAAAAAATGCATCATTATCCCCTTTGGTAAAAACTCATTTCCCACTAATTACCACATCAATGGGATCTCACTGAAATGTTTTATTTTATTTATTGAAGATGGATAATGGTTAACCAAACTTAATGAATTTTAATGATTTTTACATCTTCTACCAGTTTATTTTAAATGGGAGAAAGCATGATTGGTTCTTCTACTAATTTACTTGTGTATAAAATGATTATGGCCAAGTCACATGGTAAATCTGATGAAGTCTTTGACGAGACGAAAACACATGGTTTTAACAGCGTTTATTTGTTATTTTATGTGAATAAATTGTTTTAGCTGGTTGATTCTCCTGGGACTTTCTTTTTTTTTGGATCTCACTGAACACTGAAGGCATTATAAGAGGACTAGAGATGCAGGTTGACAGCAACCTCTCCTTCGACCACCACATTGCCACTGTGGTCAGAAAGTCCTTGTATGTGGCACATCTCATTACCAAGGGTTTTGCATCCAGGAAGAAAGAGGTCATCATCTCTCTCTACTCTTCCATCATTAGACCAATCATCGTGTATAATGCCCCATTTGGCAAGTACCTCACTAGACACCTGCAACAGCTGGAGAGGCCACAGAAGTACCTCATGAAGAGGATCCTAGGCATTAAACACGTCTTATATGGACAGACTCAAAAGACTCCGGCTATTCTCTGTCTCATATCGCCTACTTAGAGGCGATCTCTGCTTGACTTACAAAGCCATGTCTGACCCAGCTCTGTTAGAAATGCTACATCTAAAGAAATCTCATTCCCTCTGCACTATACACTCCAGAGACCTCAACCTCATTGCCACAATCAACAGAACATGCTGGAGGGACAGGTCCCTCACCAAGAGACTGTCCATGCTCTGGAATAGACTTCCCATATATGTCAAGCAGAGCACCTCACTGTCCCTCTTCAAGAGAAATCTTGATGAGGGGTTGGGTAATAGAAAGTTCACCCCAGAGATCACTCCAGTGGATCTGCTTGATAGAGGCACTGGGAACTAATGTCGGGCTACACAATGCCAGGGCACTTCTATGGGCTAGGCTTGTAAAGGCTCCAGGGCCATTAGCCTAGTACATACCTATAAACCTATGAACCTTTTCGACCAACACATCCATAATAATATTAAAAAACACATCAAAAACTCGGTACCCTTTACAAACATAAACACTTTTTAAATTACTCCACTCGAAAAACATTAGCCTGAACCTTTCTCCTACCCTCTCTCCTCTATTGTGTCCCCATCTTACAAACATCTAGTCCTGCTTAAAAAATAAGATGGACACCTGTTACAACAAAATTGTTACATTTGTGAACTGTGCTAAATATATTCCCTTCACTGCCACTCTTTACAATCCCCGAATTGGCTTGAATTCCCACAACACCTCACATATATACAACTATCTACAGTACATAAACTTATATACAAACCCCTGGAATGCTGGCTTTCACCTCCCTTCTAAATCTCTATCTACCAAACTGGCATCTCAGATCTGAAGATCAATCTCTTATCCGAGTAAGTAGATCAAAATTCCCTGCAGGTCAGTATCTCTTCTCTTTCACTGTAGCCAAACTGTGGAACACTCTCCCATCTCATCTCCGAACCATTAATAGTGCCCCCTTATTCAAAAAGTCTTTACATTAATAGCTCTCTTCTCAGTGGCTCTGCTCATGTACTATCCCCAACTCCTCAATAACCTGATTTCCTGATATACCCTTTCTAACCAATACTTACCTTTTCTCCCTTCTTAATGTGTCATCCTTGGAAATCTATCTATGTCCAATTTTGCCTCACATGGCATATGAAAATTAGTGCAGTTACCTACTCTTGTTTATGTATACTACATAAAGTATTCAGAATAGTCCATCTGTTTAAAATGCATTATATCATTGTAAATGTGTATGGCTTATTTGTATTCTCTGTTAAACTCTACACACGATACCCTGCTGTTAACCAAAGTTGATTTACTAACTACAAGCCATCTATTTGTACAATGTTCCAAGTTATTCTCCTGTTTGATACACTTTCTGTAACTTAGTTATATTTTTGAAACTCTTGTTTAGCATATTTCTCTTAAATTGTATTCTGTTATGGAGCTTTTCTCCCCATGCCTCCACTGAAAATGGGCTCATTTTAGCCCAGTGGACTTTCCCGGTCAACAAAAGAAAATAAATAAATATACCAACTTTGAGATTGCCATACCTCAGAGAAAAGGTAATATTCTTATGAATGGCCAACTCAGACTTAGTATATGTATATCCATTTTTTGGCCATTCAGTCTCTGTGTTTCTGGACTCACTGTAGTGGGGCCTGGCATTTCAAATGGTTATCATTTACATAATGTTCGAAGTGTCTGATGTGCACTTATAATGCTAGAAATGACTGGTATAAACATACAGCATTGAAGTATTTTTTATTATAATGAAGATATAATACTAATATTCAGATTGTTGTGAAATGTAGCCAGAACTATGCATATTATTAAGTTTAATATGGGTATTGCAGATGCATATAATGCTATAGATATCTGAAAGCTAAGCATAAAACAAGGTGCATTCTGTGATATAAATTATGCAAAAAGGTTGCTAGCCAAATATTTCCCGGGATATTTTTTCATTTTCCTTTCCAGAATGTATTATATTTCAGATGAATATTTTACATTTTAATGTCTCATTTTAAATGTTCTAAGTAATTTTATGTTGCCTGTTTGTATTGTTGTGGCAATTATTGTCTGCCTTGTTGCCCAACTTGTGAGTGTAGAGGGTCCACAGACCAGATCACTTACCTTATTATCACATCAAATCAAATAAAATCAGTCATTCAACCAATCTATCAATAAATAAAAATAAGTAAAAAAGGATAGAAAGTAGTATGAAGTGTTATTTTTAATAAATGCATTTGCTGTTTGCTTCTATACTAGAGGACCAAGCCGTGCAGAAACCGTCTGTCTTCATGTATGGCAATCCTGCAGGTGGCAGCACCATTGCATGTCTCGCTACTGGTTTCTACCCGAAAGAAATCAAAATGGAAATGAACTCTACAGCTACAGCTACAGCAGTTAAACAAAAGGAAAGGCCTGCCATTGTTACCAGTGATGGAAAGTATGGAAAATTATCCCTCCTAAGAATTGATGAAGAGGCTGAAAAAGACAAGGTATACTGCAGTGCCGAGCATAAGGGGACATCCTATATTACTCATGTTAGTGCTGAATCAAAAGTGCCAGATTCTGCATCTCCAGGTAAGGAATGCATCTCATATTATCTTTCATATTATTAGCTTTTGTTGCTTTTTTGTACCTTCTGCTTCCCCCATGACCATCAATTCTCCTTCACTGCTTACCCATTTATTCCCCCTCTTAGTATCCAAAGACCCTAGGGCAGAGAGATAAGAGACCTAGACTGTAGATACTATCCAGCAGGTACTAAGAGATTTTTCAGAATGGTCCTAACATGTACAACCATAGTGACTGAAAACATATAATACAATGCTGTGCATGTTGGACCAGTGTGGGAACACACTTCCAATATGTTCATCATTCCCAGCTAGGGTATCATTGGTTACTTGGCAGTATATTATTACCTCAGACCTTAATGTTAGAGCTCAGAGCTACATTTCTGAGTGATAGATCTGCTATGGTATGACTCTACTAACTCCCGCATTCATAATACCAAACCTGTATCATCTGCTCATGCCTATGTCTTTCCATCTATCCCCTCCAGCATTTGGGCTACTAATTGAACCTGGATCAACTGGGACATAGACAAAGTCAAACCATATTTGCAACAGACCTAGTATATTTATTTGTAAATTTTAAGCTTTTGCACACTGAAAGCATTTCACAGTTATGTAAAACAATTTCTGACATATTAGATTGTTATATTTGATGTACCATGGTTTTCAAATCACAGTTTCAAGAATGAATATAGAGCTATCGCATGTGACCTATGATTTCTTTGGACTCATTATATATTAACTGCTGCAAAGTTCTTATGTTGAAACCATTTAGAATTTCTCTGCTTTTACTACTTTGTATTTTTGCTTTACTTCTTTGGCAAAAATTATGTTTTGGAAATGAAAATATGAATTGTGACTGTAAACCACATCAGGCAAAGAACTAATATAGTTTATAAGAGTAAAAAAATAAAATAAAATAAATAACTGCAGACAACTGGTACAGTCCTTATAACTTCTAATGATTTAGTGCTTTTATTTCACTAACAAACACAGACTTCATAAGAGTCAACATTTGCATATAGAATATCATTTAAATGCAGAAAATAACCAATCAGGTTATAAAACATTAGCACATGGTTACACCAACACATGGATCAAAGGATGCTTTGAAGGCCAGGCATACATCGTTCCTCAGCAGTCTGTAACAGACCAAGTACAAGGTTAGTGTTCTGAGGCAGTTCACTTTGTACATGTTTTTTACATAATGTATTCTTTTTGTGAGGAACCTCTGTGGACACTCCAGTTACTGCATATGCCTAGTCAGGTACATACCAAAGGGGGTGTTATACTCAATGATTGGTCTAATGAGGGCCAAATAGAATGGAACAATGACATCTTTGGACCTAGATGCCTTACCTTTGTTTATAAGATGTGCATTGTAGAACAGTTTCCTTACCACAGTAGACACATGCTGATCAAACACCAAGTCACTGTCTACATGTCTTCCCAAAGCCCTGACCTAAGAGTCAACTCTTAGGGGTGTATTGTGGATGCAGTGATTTCCAGGGGTGGTCATCTTACCAAAAGAAACTATTATGCATTTGTTGGGCTTGGGTTTAAGACAGTGGCTCTGACACCAGTTATCTATGTCAGACCTTCTTGAAGAATATTTGTATCTTTAGTGGATTGCAATTTGTCTTTGACCTTAGTCAACCAGTGGCACTTGACATTGGTCTTTAATTTACAGAAGTAAACACCAGAAAGGAGTTGTCCCAGCACTGAGCCCTGGAAGACACCACTAGTGACTGGCCGTTTTGTGGATGTAGACTCCTAAACTGACTTCTTTGGTCCTGTTTGAGAGCCAGCAGGCTGTCCAGTGGGTGACGTTGGGAGTTATCCCAAGTTTTGTGAACTTGGCTATAATGTCCAAGTGGGGAATTGCGTTGAATGTTTTAGCCAGGTCAAGGTAGATAGCATGCATCTTTTCCCCTCTTCTAGGACTCTAGTGACTTTCTCAAAGAATTCCACCAGGTTCAGTAGATGTGACCTGGCCAGGACAAACCCAGTCTGGGTAGGATCCAATGTCTGAAGGTTCCCTGTATCATTATCTGTCATGGCCATTATTAATTGGTATCCTTGGTAATTGCAAGGGTCCATGGCTGGCCCACCTTGTGTAGAGGGATAACAGTGGCAGTCCTCTATTTGTTTAGTAGGAAGCCTATTGGGAGGCTGATTGAATAGTGCTTTTAGTGGGACCAGTAGGTCACGTTTCATGCTCTTAAGATGGCAGCCTGGGTTATTATTAGGTCTCTACTGCAAATTTATATAACATACTCAGGAAAATAAATGATCAGGATTTCTTTTAATGAAGAATAAAAATACACTTCTTTGTAAAACATCTCAACTGAACAGCGTTTAAAAATTAATTTTTATCTATTTTTTTCCAAGACGTTGTATGCTTCTCTTTAAAAAATATCTCTTACCCATAATATGGTTTTGCATTAAATCAGGATCTCTTACTGTACCAATGTACTACTAGGTGATTTTCTGGTAATATGAATAAGACATTGCTTCTGTGTCTGTAGAACAAAGGTAAGGTCAGATATGAGGTATCATGGCCATGCATTCTTCTCTACATAAATACAAAGAGAGAGCGAGAAAATGAAGAAGCCCCAGAACTTGATTAGTATAACACATTTAGCAAAGACATACAGGAGGTTCCTATGTAGGAAATGAGCATATGCACAAGGAAGTCAAACAAAGAATAACATAACTGGAGTCTAAAAATCCTTTAAAAAGTATAACTAAGTAAAATAACAACAAAATTGTTTAACAACATTAACCATTTTGGGGCTCAGAGAGATAGTGAAAATACCACATAGCAAACTCATATGGGGTCCTGGAACCCTATTTTATAAAGAATATTGTTATTCTATTATTTATCAAGCAAACTAGTAGTCATAGTAGTTGTTACAAGAGCAGCACATAATGGTTAAATTCTTACCCTGTCAGATACAAGGTTAAGGACTAGGCTTGCAATAGTCCACATACCAATAGCGTAATACTTAAATATCTGCAGTGGCACAAGTGTTAAGTATGAATCATAGAATGAGTTAGTTCACACAAATACAAGTGACGTGTGAAATAAGTTGCGCACTGAGCAAGGCTGCTTCAAGGATAAGCCCATATGTTTGATTCTCTTACATTGTGGCTACATATGGTACAGAGGCATGTTTAATAATGCTGAAAATACCTGCACTACCAAGATATATACTTTTTAGGGATTCCAGACCCCTTTAGAGCACAGAATGATACAGTGGAAGTATTTCCCTTCTCTTTATGCAAGACTATGTTGAATGCGTATTGCAGTCCTGTGCTCTGATATTAGCTATGCAAAAAGGATCTCATGAAAGATAACTGCACTCAGAAGTGTCATTTGTTGCCTTTTTCCCACTGCTTTCTCAGAATATATTCTATCAAATCCTTGGGCTGCTTTAATCTGATCCCTTGCAGTATCCATAAGGTTCATAAGTACTTACTAGGGTATTAATCTGTGAGGATCTTTATCAGCCTAATCTTGAATTCCTTCTGAGTTTCTAGTTTTATTACTTTAGCACCAAGGACTCTGTATTCTATAGAAGTCTTGTATAACCCCAGGTGAAGTAATCCTTTAGTATTGTGTGAAAATCCTTTGCATAGCAAGTATGGATAACCATAACCCTGGAGCCGGTTTGTACATATTCCCCCTGTCCATAAGAGACAAGGTTATCAAACCATGGGTGAACTTACTATCTCCCAGGCTTTCAGATGTATTCTCTGTGAGGCATATCTATCCCTCTAGAATGTTCTATCAAAACTCCAATAGAGATTGAGGTCTCTAGAGTGGCTGCTTGTTTACAGTAGTTGTGCTATAAAAAGGAACTTCCTAAAATAGTCGACAAATGGTGGTCAAACAACAGCTCATTGACTACATATGTCCCCAGGTCCCTCGTGACTGGGTCAATTTTTAAAGGAGTTTTGTCGATGTGATGGTTACAGGGGACATCTTCCTTGCTGAAAGATAGAATTATGCACTTTTTGGTGTTTAGTTATAGGCCATGGTTTGGACACTAGCTATTTGTTTGTGGTAGGCCTTCCTGGAGGATCTTGGTGTCTTCTGAAAAGTTTATGATGACACCAAGTTTACAGTCATCTGCAAACTTTATCAGGCATACGATTTGAACATTTGCCTTAACCTCTGAGAAAGAGATGCCAATAAAGACTGACCTGCTGAGGACTTGAGCCCTAGGGTACTTCACTAGTGATGTATCTCTTGTTTGAGGTAGATCCACCCACCCTAATTTCTTGGGGTCTGTTTGTGAGCCAGTTTGCTATCCAATGAGTTTCATAGGGATTTACATTTAACTAGATGAGTTTAAAAACTATGCCTGTGTGGCAGATAGTGTCAAATGCCTTTGCAAGGTCCAGATATGCAGTGTGAAGAATTTTTCCCTCATCCATTGCTTTGGTGCCCTTTTCAGAGAAGTCATCGAGGTTGAGTAGGCAGGATCTGCCTTTGACAAAATAGCTTTTGACATAACTGAAATAGCTAGAGTTGATGTTTTGTAGGGTGCCCATGTCTTTATTAATTCCAAAATTTCACTTTCCATAGCTTTACAGAAGATGCTGGCCAGGTTTACAGGTCTGTATATGTCGGTATGGCTTTAAACCTCACATTTGTGAAGGAGGATACCTGTTGTAGTCCTCTGTTCATTTGGCACAGACCCTGTTTGGTGATTAATATTGAAAAGCCTCTGTAGGGGTCATGACAGGTCATGATTCAGGCTGTTCAATAGGCATCCTGATATATTATTTGGCCCCATAGAAGCAGGACTTGATTCTGGAGGATTTTTTTTTTTCAAAACAGGTTTATTGTTTTAACATATAAGAGAAATATCATAACAATTTTATACAAGTAATTAAAAATAGGTATTATTATAATATTCAACAAAACAACTAAAGTATTTACAAAGACATCCACTACAATCAGATCAATTAATTAAACTAAAATACCATGCTATTGAAATTAAAATTTTTTTAACAAATTTTGTAAATTATCCCATACAATAAAATAAGATGTTTTTCTATTTGTTCTAGTCCTAATTGTGTCTATTTCCATATGGCACACTATATTCATAACATTTTTAAATTCATTGAATGAAGGAGGTGTATCTGAAATCCAATTTCTAGTTATTATTTTCCTAGCCACAGCTAGAATAGTCCATAACAAGGGAAGCTTAACCTTTTAACACTTTGAGGTACAGGTGTGTTGAATAATATAAGAGATTTAGAAATAATGAAATTATCTGTAAAAGAGCCTGCAAAAATTCATTAATTGACTTCCAGTATTCTTTCAATTTTATACAGTCATAAAACATATGAGCCCAGTCAGCATTAATTTCTACATTACATCTCTTACATAGATTATCTTTATTATTTATTTTATTCATCATCAAAGGTGTATAAAAAGATCTATGTAAAAATTTCCATGTATAAAGTCTCCAGACAATGGAAGACATAGTTCTATAAGCAGATTCCAATATATATTGTTTATCTTGTTGATTTGGTGGGTCCCCATTAATAGAAGTGAAATAATTCCAGTATGAATCTACACTGTAAAAAGTTTCTTGTCTGATAACTTTATGTATGTATGAAAGTTTACCTTTATCAGAAACTTTATGTTGTAAATTTAATATCAAGTAATCAATCAGTGTTGGAATAGATTCTTTAACAGTTATAGACATTAAATCTATTTTATTAATGAGATGTTGTCTAAAGGTCTGAACCTCTAACCAGCAAGTTTCTCTTAGATCAAATTCTTGTTTTAAGAAATCTAGATTTTTAACTTTATTATCAGATATCAACTGATACCAGTACTTTAGATCATTATCTATAGCTAAATGGGTTCCTTCAGAAGTAGATGACAAAAGCATACCCTGAGTATACATTATAGGAAATACAATAAAATTCCATTCCCTATACTTAGGGTGCATGAATATAAAGTTACGATAACTAATAATAATATTTAATGGGTAACAAACCATATGTTTAGGTGTAATAGGTGAAGTACAAAATTCCTTTAGTAACCATAACATGGAGTTATTTACAATCATATTTTTATGTGTTAAGGAGATTTTCATGAAGTGTATACTAATTAGCTCCCAATAATCTTTCCATTTTGTGACATATGACTGATCTATTAATAAAGTAATAACTTTTACAATAGAAGAGATAGTATATAAATTAAAGTCTGGAAAAGAAATACCCCCTTGAGACCAGCTATTAGTATGTTTCTTTAATGCAATCCTAGGTCTATTAGGTGCCCATAAGAAATTTAACATTAGTGTGTTCAGTTTCTTGATAATTATTTTGTAGGTGGAAGTATTATTGATTGTATTAAGTATAAAATCTTGGGGAATATTATCATTTTAATAATTGTAAGTCTCTCCTCCATAGTAAAAAACATATTATTCCAGGTATTAAAAAGATTTTGTATATTAAGAAAACAGGTATTATAATTATTATATATAATAGATTTAATATCTTTAACTAGTATTATACCTAAATAAGTTATCTGACCTGAATTGGGTACATATTTAGTAAAATCACTAATGAGAATATTTTTTCGTGTATATATAGGTAGTATTTTAGTTTTTTCTTCATTGAATATTAAACCAGAAATACTTTTAAAATTCATCATGTTATCAAATAGAGACTGTATAGAAGAATTAGATCCTGCTGATGTAATTAGAACATCATCTTCAAAAAGTTGAATTTTGGATGTTGTATTTTCATCTATTTCAAAACCCTCTATGTCAGTACTGTTTCTGATCAAATTAGCCCAATGCTCCATTACTAAAGTGAATAATAGTGGAGAAAGTGGACATCCTTGTTTTGTACCTTTAAGAATGGGTATTTTTTGTGAAACATATGTTCCTACCTTAATATAAGCCAACGTTCCTTTGTATAAATGTTCAATTAGATTTACAAATGCATCCGAGAAGTTTGTGCACTTCATTAAGGTAAACAGATAGTCCCAACTTACTGAATCAAATGCTGAACTTATATCAAGACTAATAAGTGTTAAATCTTTCTTTTCCTATTTGCAAAATCTATTAATGTTAAAGTTCTTCTTATATTATCAAAAGTATTTCTATTTACAATGAAGCCTGTCTGATCTATATCTATAATGCCGGAATGATTGTCTTCAATCTATCAGCAAAGATATTCATAAACATTTTATAATCAACATTAAGTAATGAGATGGGCTGATATGAAGAACATCTAGTTGGATCTTTATTAGGTTTTAAAATTGGCAAATAAATGTATATTGCCAAGATGGGGGTTATTAACTCAGTTTGGGCCAAAATAAAAACCTTATGTATTAATGAATATGTATTTTTAGAAAGGATTTTATATATCTCTGGTATAATACCATCATTACCCGGTGCTTTGTTTGATTTAAGCTTATTTATTTGTGTAATAACTTCTGTATATGAAATACTCTTGTCCAATAGTTTAATCTGTTGTTTATTAAGCTTTTTATTCATATTTGTGGTTATAAACTCCTTTATTTTATCTTTAGGTTCCATGTTAATATTATTATGGTTAATTTTGTGAAAGTGATTTCTAAATTCATCTAGTATTTCTGGTATACTAGAAACATTCTTCTTTTTCCTTAGAGAAAAGATTTCTTTGATATGGTTTTGTTTATTCAACCTTTTGTTTTATTTTTAAGTCTATGTAAGTATTTGGGGCATATTCAATAAGACAATAACTTGTATTACTCTAAAGTTATTTTAACTTTATGAGTTAAAATTTCTTTGTATTTCTCATTTAGTTTGTTTATTTCTTCAATAACTTTCTTGTCCATAATATTTTCTTTATTATTATGTTTATAAGAGTCTAATTTACTTTGAATATCTAACAATTCCTTATCCCAAGATTTCCTTTTATTATTATACCATCTGATACTTTGTCCATATAGATATGATTTTAAGGCATCCCAAACATAAACAATGGAGACTTCAGGAGTGTTATTTATGTCTAAAAATGTTTTACTTCTGAAAGTATATATTCTTTATAGTCTTTTAGTTGAGTTAAGTATGCTGGTATCCTTTTGATCTGAACATTATGAGTATTTTTATCATGAATTCAAAAACAATTGAATTATGATCAGATATAGGACATGAAATGATTTTGGAATTAATTAAATCTGTTACCATCTGGTTAGAAATAAAGACCCTATCTATTTTTGAATAAGTGTTGTATCTGTTAGAAAGAAAGGTGTATGGTAATGATTTTGAATCTATCTGATTATTAATATCATTCAAATGATAAGAATTAGCAAAATCCTTTAAATGTTTTGCATTAGATGTAATTCTTCTCTTTCCTATAGTGGTAGTATCACTTTCATGTAGTATACAATTAAAGTCACCAGCTAAAATAATATCTCCTATAGAGAATGATATGATCTTATCAAGATGATGTTTCACTGTATTAATACCAATTCCAGGTATCCAATATACATTAATTAAAGTGTAAGTCTTCCCATTAATTTGTATTGTAACCATACAAAACATTCCTTTGTCATCCTGATAAGACTTAATGGTTTTAGGAATGGGCATACTTTTATTCCATAAAATAGCCACTCCTCTTTTTCTGAGTGTGTTCTGAACTAACCAATACTGTATATTTGTTTGTAGCTAGTTTATCAATATCTTTTTCAAGAGATGGGTTTCTTGTAGGAAGACTAAGTTGGCCTTATGTAAATTAATGTATCTTATTAGGCTTGCCCTTTTACATGGATTATTCAATCCATTAATGTTTAAAGAAATTCCTTTTAAAGATGTCATTTGGCATTTTTAAAACTTAAGAATCTTATGATCAAAATAACAAATAACAAGATAAGTAATGTTACATCTCCTCCTTTAGGTGTATCTTTAAATATAGCTGTATTTATTGAATCTCTTATGGGATTTCGTATAGGATTCAATTTTGTTTGTAGTGACAATGAATGTACAAAATATATTGTGGATGTCAAAACTATATACAAATAACAATGAACAAGTGAAAATAATGTAAGGATTAAACCTTGCATCCAGCCTGGAGTTGTAAACTCCAACTTAGAGTAGTATTTACCACTCAAGTTAACCCCCTACCCTAAGCAGCAGTACATCAGCTACCACCTTATCAATTTGATACTAGTTATATTTAACTGAAATTAACAGTTTTCAATTCAATTATCTAGCAAGACAAGACTACACATTTGGTAAAACAGCATCATATAAACTAAAATAAACCTTTTTTTTTTTTTTTTTTTAAAACTGTTCATACTACTATATACATCCATGTAATATAAAACACTTGTATTCAAATAGCATTCAAATAATCTTGATGTTAGAAATCAAGAGGAGAGAAAAATAAGTTCTAACATTCATTTAAATCAAAAACTTTGGCTAATATGATTCAGACATTACATATATTAGGATGCATCTATTTTCTGTCATGTAAATACAGTTAACAGCTTCCAAAAAACCTTGAATTGCTTGTATATGAGCATTTACTCAAACTCATTATTGCCAATAGAATAAAATATTGTATTCATAGAAATTGTTATAAATCATACTTCATAGTTAAGCAGATTCTCAGAAACATTTATATACATATCTACATACACACACATACACACACACACACACATATATATATATATATATATATATATATATATACATACATACATACACACATACACACACATATGCACATATATATATATATATATATATATATATATATATATATATACACACATACACATACACACACACACACACACACACACACACACACACACACACACACACACATACACACACACACATACACACACACACACACACACACACACACACACACACACACACACATATATATATATATATATATATATATATATATATATATATATATCTGATCTCACTGAGTTGTATCTTTACTGAGCACCATCTTACATTGCTGTCCCTTCAATAAATCTGTCTGCTTTATACAAAATAATGTACAGCAAACACATTTTAGTAACCAGATTTTACAAACATGCTATACTACTGCTTTAAAATATATCACATGACAATTTCTTCCAGTATAGAGTTATAAAATTATTTATGCTTGTCAATCAGATGAATTAAATGAGTTATAGTAATGTATATGTTTGGGGCATAGGTTTTAACACATATTATTAATCTGCTATTCCTGTATCTGTGATGTGTCAGTGTGATATTTAGGTCAAAGGTGAGACCAGCTGCTTTCAGCTTCTCTGTGAGAATTCTGAGAGTTGAAGCTTTTGAAGTAGCTCATGGACACTGTGCATGAGACAGCCCACATCCCAGATTGTCTCTCTTAACATTTTGGTGGGAAACTTATTAAAAACTAGTGACAAACATTCATTTAGCAGTGTAAATGAATCTAAACATGACAAAACCTTCACAATGCATTCTACAGGTTATTACAGACTCTATGTAAGTGAAATCAAGCCCAAAATTATTAATAAGTAACAAAACTCAACATTTTTGTCCCAACTCAAGATTCTGGAGGATTTGAGGTGGATGAATTGATGCTAATAATAAAGGGCAAGAGGGGGTGAATTTAGATCTAAATTTATATCCTAGGTTGGCAATGTCCTCAGTCTTAGAGTATATGATATTGTTTACTCTTTGCTTGTGCAATTTTGAACATTATTTTTGGGGTTACCAACATAGTTAAAAAGGCTTTGTGATTGCAGTTTGCTTTAGTTACTATTTTTATCTTGTAGCTTTGATTGAATTAATCAGGAACCAAAGTCCTCTGTTAACCTTAGAGAGTTTGGCATTTGCAGAATTAGATTTGTTTATAAGTGCAATGAGCTTTTTTTGTTTTATTTCATCCAACCATCAATACCACTTTATCTGATTTACAGTCATGTAGTCATTGGGCGGTGCAGTGGTGCAGCGGTTAATGCTGTCACCTCACAGCAAGAGGTTCTCCGGTTCGATTCTCGGCTGGGGTGCCTTCTGTGTGGAGTTTGCATGTTCTCCCTGCGTTCGCATGGATTTCTTCCGGGTACTCCGGTTTCCTCCCACATTCTAAAGGCATGCTTCTGGAGCGTTTCTCCCCGGGCCTCCGCTGAAAACAGGATCTGTGGAACCTAGTCAGACTTTCCCGGTCAACAAATGTTAAATAAAAATAAAATAAAAATAAAAATAAAAAAAAAATGTGATGGCATAGACTGTCCTAGTAAACAAATGAGACAATGAAAGAAACAATCATAGCTAACATACCAGCCTGTCATAAGACATGCACATATACCTTCATAGGGACAGTTTGAACATCATCAGTTCACCTACCTGCTCTTCCCTAGAATGTGAATATAAACAGATTCCCTACAAAAAAAAAAAAAGGATGCAGGAAGGGCATGTGGAGGAACTGAGCACAGTGAAGCATCAGAACTTTTGAATGTGTCAGTGTACTTCTTTCATATTTCAGGTTAATCTACTCATTTCCAGTTATATCCTACAGATAAATTTGTGATGCTTTTAGTACATACCACTATTTCTCCACACTACTTTCGTAGTTTCAGAGATTAGACATAGTTTTTTCCTAGTGTTACTAAAACTGTATTGTTCTTTCTCGGATAAGAATGCTAGAGATGTTACAAGAACTCATAGGTTCTTTGGTTTGTATTAACCAGCAGTTTGAATGGCAGTGAAGAGGATTGTGGCTATGAACTGTTAATAAACAGCTTCCTGTAATCCAGAGTTGGTTCTATTAGTCTCCATTTTTCTAATATGTGACCGAAACAAGTTACTCAATCACACAGTGCTCCTGGTCTGAGTCTGAAAAAGGTGCTTATGAATCAGATCCCTACCCTGCATGTGGTTATTTTATATAATGTGTTGATTTTATCTATGTGATTGAATGCTTGATGTATTTGTTGCTTTACTTATTATGGAATTGGACAGTTTTCTATGTGTGATAATCTGGTATGTCTTAAAATTCCTTCATTAGGTCTGTGATAGGAGTATTTAAGGATTCAGGGTGATCATTTATGTTTCTAAAACATTGGTTGTAGTGAAGTTCTGATTTAGATGTATTGTGAGAGCTAAGGAAGTTGGTCCTAACAGAAAATGTGATGAGTAAATGATCATATTTAACTATGGAGGAAATACCTGTGTGCTAAGCAGAGGGCACAACAGTAACTTCAGACAAGATCTAGGAGGATTAGCTTCTAGTAGGGAAAACAACTATTTGCTTCAGGCATGTGGAATTGATGATGTTTCAGAAGACCCGGTTATAACAGTAACTGGATATGTATGTGAACCAAATAATATTTAAATAACTACACTATCTTAATAACAAGGTGCTTGTTTTAACTTGCATCTGGGACAGCATGCTTAGGCATTCAACATGTTCCTTCAGGACAGGTAATAGAAAATTTACATCAGAACTTCCCCCCGTACTACTAATGCACAGTGGATGCTCCTAAATGCTTTATCTCATGCCTGGGACTCTTTAAATTATGTATAGTATGATCACATTTATTCTCATTAGGAGAACTATATAATTATCAGCCATGGGGTAGGTAAGTGTAATCTAACACTAAATGGGGTAGGGTAATTCAACCACCAAAAGGGAAAATGGCAAGACTTAAACCGGCCCACAAGGCCAAGTGGCCTAGTACTTACCTACTGGAAGAATGTGTAGCTTGAGATAACATCAGGTCTCTCACTTGTAGAAGTTCAAATCCCAATAATAACTGAATATTTAGTACAATAAATTAAACATGTTTTAGCTTTGATAGCACCTTTCTTAAATGACACCAGAAGTTTTCTTTATATTGCCACTATGAATGTTCAGTACAAGTAATGCAAGCATGGATGGTGCTGTGCCATTCCATATCTTATATAGTTTTTGTGTTTCAGTATTTCAATAAATGTGCATTATTCATTGATGGCTTCTGTTAGGTATGTGCAGAGAATTACTGCTTGCAACAACAGGAATTTTATACAATCTGTTATTACTCTTTCAGAAGCAGCAGGTGACATTCCATGTACTACCTCAACTAAGGAATACCCAATTGGTAAGAGTTTATGTTCTTAACATTATACTTCCTGATTTTTAAAAGCCTTTAATAAAAGTCACTTTAAGTTGTACTTAGTGTAAGAAATCAGAGTTATGTTTCACTTGATCACTTAGTATTAGCGGATTGTAGTGAGCAGCATAAAATAATAGAATATAATAGTAGCGGATATAAAGGTCAAAGTACCATGTTCAGATGGTATATAGCAACATAATATGAATGCTAACTGAAAACATAAAAGCAATTCAACAATATCTGAACAAGTCTTGAACCAGACTCTAACTGAACTCTATCTTAAATGTACATATTATATTACCTCTATTTAGTAACTTTCCTGTGGTAGCTGTATCCATCCCTTCAACCTTGATTCTCCAATTTTGTCTAGCAGGTGCCTTATGGTGCCTAGCCATCTATTCTGTATCTAGCATTCCATTGCAAGTACACATTACAGAATGTTCCTTTCTCAAGGGAAAGTAGTTTTCCTTTGAGAGCTGTTATTTCTGCACATCTCATGCTTAGCCAGAAAAGTTATCTTTTCCCTTCTACTGAACTGCCTTTTTCTGAAATTGTATGCATAAAAGGAAGACAAAGGCCTGACTGCATAGTTAGACCTACGCAAGGTCTACACTTACATGTTTCTGTTCTACCTTATGTCTAACAACTACATTTAAGTAAAACCTTGTTCTTACAGTCTCCCCGAGGTCCTCGAATAGGGGCCTATTTCTGTAGCTCCCTCACAAATGCATCACATCCTTATTATTAACTACTGTAATACAGTTTGAATATACAGATTTTGTGCCAATTTCCATTAGTTTTTGTAATGCACAGTCTGCAAAGTGATACTATAATAAGTAATACTACCAAAATCAAAATAACTACCAGAAGGTATTTTAAAACTGTCCCACCCCAACCATTAAATAAACTTGTAATCTGTCCATGAGGTATTATCAATGTCCTGCACCTTGATCATCACCTCGCTCATAATCTACAGATGTATCTTGACATATTCACTTTTATCTGATATATAAATTCAGAATTTCATTCTAATTAAGCCACAAGTCCCATGATGTCAAGCTAATAGATAATCAAGGGCCATGCGGTTATGGAGGACCACCATGTGCATCATGGTCATTTTCAAAGTGGTGTCTTTTATGAACTCAAATGTACTATTAGCTAATACCCCCAGCAAATTGGCTAATTTACGTAATTCCCAAACAGCTTTAATAGCTCCATATGCAGGAAATATACCTACTCCAGTGATTACCTGATTACCTAGATCCACAGTCTTTAGAGTCTTTAAGTCCAAATGCTGATGTTTGTGTGATGTATCTAAAACCTGCACACTATGTTGAAAAATCAGTGTTCAAGTCCCTTTTAACGCTGTGATCCCTAAAATGTATTGGACCAGGTAGTACTTTAAAATGGCTTCTGGCTGCTGTTACATATCCTATATAACAGGAGCAATACCAGTTTGGTGGTAGCCATTTGAAGGCTCTGTTTTTACACACATAATGCCTGTGCTTCAAAGCAACTTGAAGGAAAATAACATACACAATTTCAATCTGTTTCTGAGTCCTCAGTCAGATTGAACATGGTGCAAACTGTTACTACCGCATATTTTCCTTCCCATATGCTGTAATGGTAAAATTAGACTGATTATTGCCTATGGTTTCTGCCTTCTGGACTGGTGCCTTTTTGTATCATGATACCTCTCTCCTAGTAAATGAAACCTTTCCTTCTTGTCCACAGATTAAAATATTGTGTTATTACCACTGATTTCTTCAAAAATTGTACTGTCTAGCCCATCTCCTTTCTAATTATATAACCTATTAAGCATGAAGGCTATATCCTGAAGACTACCTGAAACTGACACTAGAGGGATACCCTTCCCTGCTACTGGCACATAGACTTAAATCCAGCATTGAGACAAATTAAAGCATGTGTGTAAGTAAACTGAAGCTTGGTGAATGTATTATAAGGTGAATGCCAGTGCTCCCATTTCAGCACTTCTCTTTTTACCAATTGATGTTCTGTAAAGAGAACCTGAACCTGAAATTCACTTGTAATACTTGATATTGTGATGTCACTGCTCTACATAAATACATACCTGCTCTGCCTCTGTCAATCCTAAAGAAAATATCCCTTCAGATGTTTGAGACAAATCTACGTAAATTCAATTAGCATACTGGTCAAAGAATCTGTAACACTGACAACATTCCATGCAAACAATTAGTTATTATGTGTATACTATTCATACAAACAATGAGTTATTATGTCTATACTATTCATACAAACAATGAGTTATGTCTATACTATTCATACAAACAATGAGTTATCATGTATATACTATTCATACAAACAATGAGTTATTATGTATATACTATTCATACAAACAATGAGTTATTATGTCTATACTATTCATACAAACAATGAGTTATTATGTCTATACTATTCATACAAACAATGAGTTATGTCTATACTATTCATACAAACAATGAGTTATGTCTATACTATTCATACAAACAATGAGTTATGTCTATACTATTCATACAAACAATGAGTTATTATGTCTATACTATTCATACAAACAATGAGTTATTATGTCTATACTATTCATACAAACAATGAGTTATTATGTCTATACTATTCATACAAACAATGAGTTATTATGTCTATACTATTCATACAATGAGTTATTATGTCTATACTATTCATACAATGAGTTATTATGTCTATACTATTCATACAAACAATGAGTTATTATGTCTATACTATGCATACAAACAATGAGTTATGTCTATACTATTCATACAAACAATGAGTTATGTCTATACTATTCATACAATTAGTTATGTGTATACTATTCATACAAACAATGAGTTATTATGTCTATACTATTCATACAAACAATGAGTTATTATGTCTATATTATTCATACAAACAATGAGTTATGTCTATACTATTCATACAATTAGTTATTATGTGTATACTATTCATACAAACAATGAGTTATTATGTCTATACTATTCATACAAACAATGAGTTATTATGTCTATACTATTCATACAAACAATGAGTTATGTCTGTATTATTTATACTCTACTGTATTTACAGAAACATTGAAAAAACAATAAACTGAGTGTTTCACTGACTGCCACATAAACTGTTTCTCAGTCACTCAAAATCTTCCACTGTAATTCTTCTCCATGTTATCCAGTTGTCATACTAAGTGGATGGACCATCCCAGACCTTGCAAAATAGACAAGCCAAGCAAGAATACTAGAGTGAGCCCTACGCTCCATCATCCCATGTCACTGCTGAGGTATTAGGAAGGCCACCGTACAGTCCCAGTGTCCTTTAATGTGTCCCTCATATAATTAGGCCTTCCAAACTTCTCCTTCCCCATTTCTTGTGCAAGGCTGAGTAGCTGATGTTGAACAGTTTGAATTTTAAAAAATCATGCCAGAAAATTATCCAGAAATCCTAAAATGGCACTATGTTCTTTGTCACAATCTGCAAAGTACAAAAAAGCACTATCACATTCTTGATTTTACACAGGTATTTTTGACAGTCTTGATCAACATGTACAATTTTAACTTTTCTGTCCCTGTGATTCTTATAATTTCTCATGATTTGATACACCAGCGGTCCTACCTGTGGACTATAGTGTATGGTTCTTCCCAGTTCAAAGCAGAACAGCCCCCCAAACACAAATCATTTCAGCATGACCTATTGACCCTGTTTTAACTGTACAGTGTCATCTGGGTCTCCTAGCATCTTGTACATCCTACCTGCATGGAATTAACTCATGTTGATGGATTCCTGCAAAATCTATAACCAAGCCTGGTGATGTGCTACAGCGAAATAAAAAGTCAAAAGGAAAATTCAGTGCCATTTTACTTCCTGTCATTAACTCAAATGGTGAGATTCATGATTTGACATTAGGTGATGCCCTTATTCTTAGCAAGATACCTGGCAAATGAATGACCGAATTGAGCCACCTCTGTGGGATCCGTACTGTTTATCGAACGGACATTTCACCGAATGTGAAAGAGCCGTGCACACTTTCGTGAATGTGTGCTAAAAAAAAAAAAAAATGGGGGAATGGCCATGGCTGAGATCGTAGTACAGTGGGCATAAGAGAATATTCCCTTTTCCCCACTGTAGTGCGATCTCAAAGTGAGAATATAAAAGGGGGGGGTGTGAGGGTGCAGCCCTCCACATGGGGGTGCAGGGGGGCTTGCCCCCTTGCATAAACGTGAGTAATATGTTTGTTTTTTTTTTTAATTTTGTTATATTTTCTTTTTGCACAGTTTAGCAAAAGTGCTTTTTCGGTGAAAAGCACTTTCGTTAAAGTGTCTTCGGTTGTTCTGGTTTCGGTTAGGTAGGATTTCGTACAATAGTACCAGATCCCTCTCTATACATGCATCAGTAAGTCTCACTTTAGTGGTTCTATTCATTCTTTCTACTGTACTATTAGACTGTGGGTGATATGGAAAATTAAATCTCAGCTGTATTCCTGATAGGTTACAAACTTCCTTCTTAATCTGACATGTGAATTGAGTACCATTATCAAATTCAGTGATCTGGGGCCACCCCAAATGTGAAAAAAATATGATTCCATAATGAAGATGTTGTAGTTTTTCCTGTCATGTCCTTGGTGGGAATATCCTCCACTCACTTAGTGAAGGTATCCACTACTACCAACAAGTAACGGTACCATTTTGACTGTCATAGTTCATGTTGATGTGAAGGACTTAAGATGTACTACTCTGGGCAATATGAAGAGAGACATGATTGAGCTCTCTGAATATGTGTCCCAGGCAGGTATGTCTCTAGCTTTGAGCAGAATTTTACCCTCACTTAAGATGATACCAAAACACTGTTGCTGTTTATTTCGGCTTATCCCGGTTAGGGGTCGCCACAGCGGAACTCTGGTCCGCTAATGTTTGGTAGTGGATTTTTATGTGCTGAGTTACCAGCCCTGATGCACAACCTTCAACAAAGGCACGCCCATTCACGCATGCCTCCACACAGAAGATGCTCTAGCTGAGAATTGAACGCGACAACGTCTTGCTGTGAGGCGACAATATAAACAGAAAATGATTGACTTTGATAATTGGTTTAGTTTCTGGTGTCACTCTAAGGGGATCCAGTTCTTGTCAGCCTGCATGATATGGTGGATAGACCACACTGCTTTGCCAGAGATGGCCTTCACCTGGCACCTCTAGGCTTTTGGTTTCTGGCGAAAACACCTGCCGCCCCCATTATACCTTTTTTAGGCAAGGTCACAAAAACAAAATTTCTGATGTGAAAATATCAAACACAAAGATATTAAGTGTTGTGCTGCTAAACTCTAGGAGTTTAAATCAGAAACTGCACTCTCTGGAAGCACTCCTCTCCCTGGAAAATGCTGATGTCTGTGCAGTCACAGAAACCTGGTTCAAGGCCCTAGAAATTACCCCAGCGTTACAAAGCTACAATGTCTTCCATACTTTCAGACCACAAATTGAAGATGTGAGAACCAAAGGAGGTAGTGTATCTATCTTCATTAGATATAATTATGCCTCTAGACTTGTTAGACAAGATAACTCTATGGAGTTACTCCAAGTCCAAATTATCATCTGTAAGACTCCCTTTCATGTCATCGTCGGTTACAGGTCCCTTTCCATTAACCAAGAAGCCCACTCAGCTTATTTAGACCTACGACCTACTTGGAACAATTAGGGTATAACCTAACACTCTAGTCATGGTTGATTTCAACTATCCCTCCATTAACTGGGAAACATATATGAGTCCAAACTTACTCACACAAAAGATCCTGGACTTAGTTAACTCAAATGTACTGAACAAATAGTGCACCACCCCACAAGGGGCTCAAATATTCTAGACCTGGTCCTCACCAATATGAGTGACCGATGCAATGCCTCAAGTGTAGGTCCTGCACTGGTTCAATCCAACCATAAATCAGTCACTTTTAAAGTAGCAATAGCACCAGAACTCCCCAAAGGAGACGTCAGGCTAGAAAAACTTTACCAAAGCAAACTATACCCTCCTAAGGGATGGTATAATCGACTTCCAAGCTCCAGTTTCCGCAGATGGCATTGATGGCTATACTAAGGTATACACTGATGCCCTGTATAAACATCTACACAAATGTACAGACACAGCCATGCCAGATAGGATTAAAACAGGATCCTCAAGAAAAAACAAACCATCCCGGTGGACATATAGCAATAATAGATTGTACAATAAGCGAAAGAAGCGGCTGTCTAAAAATACGAAAGTGAGAACCCAGAACTGGAAGATCACCTTCCTTGGCCTAAACAAGCAAATAAGGCTACTTGTAAAATCCTCAAAGAGCAACTATGAGAAAATTTAGCAACCATAGCCAAGGGTAACCATAAGGCTTTCTTCAGCTATGTCTGCAACCTAAAAAGTAGGACTCAGATGTGTGCTGAACCTATTGTGGATGGTATCGCACACACTGACTGTAGAAATTGCCAACCTGCTAGCAGACAGGTTTGGTGAAAATTTCACCCCTATTCCCCCAGCATACCATAAACCATGCCTTCAACATCTCCTCCTTTCTGCATCTCCAGCCAGCAAGTCATTAATGCTCTCTCCAAGACTAAGAACACAGCCTCCATGGGACCAGATGACATTCTGGGCTGCATTCTTCATGTCCTAAAACAAGAGCTAGCTACTCTACTAGGCATCCTATTCAACTACAGCCTGAGTACTGGATTTTTCCCAAGGAATAGAAAACAGCAACTGTTATCCCCCTGCACAAGGGTGGCTTGGCAACAGACTCAGGTAACTCTAGATCCATAAGTTTAACCAGCCTCATCTGTAAGGCAATGGAACAAATCATCATGAACTTCATAAATAAAGATATAGGTAACCTCCAAACCCTAGATCTGTCCCAGTGTGGTTTTGTCAAGGGTAGGTTGTGCCTACTAAATCTGGTGGACTTGAGAATGTGACCAGAGCCATAGACGAAGGCAAAGGTGTGCACACAGCCTATCTTGACCTGACCAAGGCCTTTGACACAATCCCACATTCAGGCACCACTGACAAAGTAACCCAGTTGAATATCAACACTTATGTTGCAGGTGGGTTGCAGATTGGCTCATAGATTGACAGCACTCTGTCAGAATGGGAGACTTTATCTCTACCAGCAGACCTATCACCAGTGGGGTCCCACAGTGGTCACTGCTGGTGCCCCTCTTGTTTGGCAAATACTTATAAGACGTTCAGGCCAAAATGGAGGGGCTGTGGATAATCAAATTTACAGATGACTGCAAATTAGGTGGTGCTATCATTGAATCCCCTAGCGATGTCAGCGTTATTCAAAAGGAGCTTACACAGATCAATGATTGGTGCTAAAGCCATAGTCTTAAATTAAATGCTAAAATATGCATCATCATTTCCTTCGATAAAAACAATATTCCTGCTGATTATAAAATAGACAACAATACCCTAAGTACCAATTCAGTAATGAGAGTTCTGTGAACACAAGTTGACTGTGACCTCAACTTTGAACACCATGTGTCCACTGTGGTGAGGAAGGCATTCTAATTTGCTCACCTGACTAGCAAAGGTATCCCTGAAGAGCAAAAGAGGTTATAACTTCTCTGTACACGTCCTTTATCAGGCCTACTATTGAATGTAATGCTGCTTTCAGTAGGTACCATACCAGCCACCTGCAGCAACTTGAGAGACCTCAGAGATTTCTAACTAAGAAAATTCAGGGTCAACAAAACATGTCTTAAATGGACAGACTGAAGTCACTATCACTATACTCAGGAGCATATAGACTACTCAGAGGCAATTTACATCTTGCTTACAGGGCTATCTCTGACCCAAATCTAATGAAAATGCTGGACATCTGTAAGTCAATTGGGACTAGTGTCACCCATTCCAGGGACGTCACTCCAGACTGTGACATAAATAGGACCTGCTGGAGAGACAGATACATCTCTCATTGGTTGCCACTCCTCTGAAATAGGCTTCCAATCCATGTCAAAAAGAGTACCTCCATGACCTGGTTTAAGCCCAACCTGAACAACTGGATGGGAAACCATAAATTTCTGCCAGGGATTGTCCCTGCTTCCCTCCTGGAAATGGGTAGTCCTTGCTAGAAATATCTTGGGCATAGACATATTCTCTCATCTTGTATTATATTGAGATTTAACAGTTAGGCTTGCAAAGATGCTAGAGTCAATAGCCTAGTAACATCCTATGAATCTATTAACCTACGAACCTACTCCAGGAACTGGACTAGCAACCTCAATGTTAGTTCATTAGCATTTCCCTGCATTTTTGGAATCTTCATTAAATCTGCTTTAACTGTTGAGCTCTCTTGGCTCACTCACCTCTGTGATACCTTCCACATTGTTCTCCTCGCACTGCTGTGGATATGAAGGAACTCTCTCTTTGGCAGCCATTTGTTCCTGCTGCATCAGCCATGGAAGTGCCTAATATGCCTTTACCTTGAAAATGCTTGCTTTATTTCTGTTTTCCCACCCTAAATCATTTAATTAATTCATAACATCTGCATGCTATAACAGTTTACCGTTACTATCTGCAAATCCCCCTCTGTTACAAATTTCTAAATATATAGTCAGGGCTGTTACCACATAAGAACTGTCACTAATAATGTTCAACTGACTCCCTCCAGACTGTTTTAGAGCATATAAAACAGATTCCACCTCAGCTCGTTGGGCTTACAGATGCCCAGGAAGCTTGATCATATGGGTCTCTGGTTCTGTAATGTTTGTGTGAATCCTGGGTAGTATGTACTTGTTTCATAAAATCTTGACACGTCTACATAAACACATCTGCCACCTGCTCTGATCTGACAAAAGAGAATTTGGAATTCTGTCCATCTGTTCCTCATGAATATGTGGGGTACTCTCAAACAGCAACTGTTGAGACAAATTATATTTTCCCTGACCTCTGTTGAAATATTGTTCTGTTCTAAAGCTATAATCCATTTAGAATGTGCAGCCTGGTTCATATTTCTGCATCTGGCTAAATACAGTAGTGTCTTGACTGTGTGATGTGATGTTTGCACTACTATTGAAGAGAACTGTGTGACGAATTTCCCAATGTGTAGCTAACAAAGCCTTTACACAAGGGTGATAAGCCTTCTCCACTGATGATAACATTCTATTGGAAAATGTAATAGCTCTTAACTTTGTCTGGATACCTTGTTGTAAGGTATTTGAGTATTTCTGGAGTAGGACTGCAGAAATGCTGTCATCTCCAGCTGTTGCTTGCAATTAAAAAGGATATTCTGCTGATGGCATAATCAATTCAGTAACTATTGCACATTTCTGTTTCAGTGTCTCCACTGCCTTCTTTTCCTCTTCTGACCACATTACAATTGTAGTATTGGGCATCTTTGCATCAATCATTTTATACAGAGTCTGCCAAGACTGGATATTCTTCTATGAATTTCCTGTTATAATTCATAATTCCTAAAAACTTGTGCAGATCTTGAATTGTAGTAGGTAATGGCATGTTCAAAATAGACTTCACTCTTTCCCTGCATGGGGTTTTGTCCTGGGGCTGTACACTCACCCCCTAAATTTGACTATCTGTTGCTTTAACTACATTTTACTGGCATTGACTTTAAAGCCAGCATTTGTAAGGCTAATAAGTCATTGTATAGTATCTGGATGTACTCATTTTCTGTTTCTGTCTGTATCAGGATGTCACCTATGTATTGCAGCACTTTATCACCATAATTCAATGGCCTCAGTACCCATGCCAACAGCTGACAAAAATTTACAAAACCCATTGGTAAATGTGTCATCAAATACTGAGTATCCTCAAAGGTGAAATCAAAACATTTCTGTGAGGATTCAGCTAAATGTATTGCAAAAAATCCATTTGCTAAACAAATAACTATAAACAATTTACTTCATGTATCTTTTCTGACAGCCATTTCAGGTGTATCAGGCACCACATGTGCTGCTGGTGTGGTGTACTTATTTACTAGTGCCAAGCAAAAGGAGAAAAGGTCCTGCAAAATAAACAACTAACCAAAAGAAATGTGCAGGTACAGCTAGTGTCCTCAGGAAGAACACACAACAAGCCCCATTGGCTGTATATAAAACTTTAATAAACACAAATCACAGGTTGAGTGCTTTCACTTGCTTCAACAGCACTTCATCAGAACTGATATTAATTAATTAAACATATTTAAATAACCATAATCAAGAACCATGTGATCAGATGTAACCAGCAGAAAACAAAACACAATAGAACAAACAAAATAAAGGTTGGTGAAGGAATGAATAAGCATAACAGCTATACTGAAGATTAAAAACTGCATTTTCCCACTGTAGAACAATTAAAAACAATTAAAAACAAATTGTCATCAACCTTAATAAAAAAATGCAGTTAAATATTAGTTGAACATGGAACTGAATTTAGGATTGAAAAATTCCAACATCCAAAAGTATAAAAATCTAAAACCTGTTTACAACTTGGCATCCCAAAATTGCAGCACACTTTTTAAAGATAAACCATCATTTAAACCTTGGGGTGTACATGCATTCAGCCTGATCTGCCATAGCAACTCTTTATATTCTATTCTGAATTCCCCCAAACCACCCCTACATTTATATGGAACCTAATCCAAGATAAAAGCAAAACTTGGTATTGGCCGTAGAAGTAGTTTTGTGTTTAAACAGTGCATTGTTGATGTTCATCACCCTGATATCATAGTAAGGTTCATAAATTCTTTTATGGAGTGTGCACTTTGTTTTGCCAACATAACATGCGTGTCAAAAATCACAAAATTATAAATGTATCACCCCTTTTGAGTTGCAATCACAAAGTGAATTTAATCTAAACTCATGTAGGACAGTTTTGAGTTTTAACTCCTACCCCACATGTAAGTACTCACATTGTTTGCACATACCACATTTTTTAAACCCTTCAGCTTTGTACTGTTTAAAACTAGTGGGGTAACAGAACTTATTCTTTCAAGTTTTTCTTTCAGGTTTTGATGTTTTTTGTACAAAAAATGTGGCTCAGGATCAAGACACTGAAAAAGCTTTGGATCCACTTAAAGTAGTTTCCAATTGTTTTTGATAAGTTGTTTTAACCCCGGGGTCTCACTGCTGAACCTTAACAATGTAGTTTGTTCAAACTTAGTGCAGTTGTCTTTCTGTGCTTAGGCCATTTGGCCTTTTTTGCCCAATAATGGGGGAAAACAGTCATTCTTTTGTTCAACACTTCTTCCTTGAAGTCTAGTAACATTTTTATATGTACTGTCTTGCTTTTAATATATCCATCAACCTAAATAACTCTTTTAAATATGTCATTGTCAGAAATTATATGGGATGCCCTTACCATTTGTCCCTTTACCAACCACTGTTTTTGACTGTATAGGTGGTTATAGTCAAAGCGTAAAATGCTGTTAGAAAAAGTTGGTTTCATGTACAGTTTTGACTCAAACCTATGGTTAGAAAAATTCTTACTAACGGAAACATCTAAATAGTATATAACTTCCTTAGAGTAGGTAAAAGTAAACCTTAGAAAGTCAGAACTCAATTTAAAGAAGTTATGCAATCTTTCAGTTTCTGGCGGCTTCCTTTCCACATAACAAAAATATCATCCAGATATCTTAAAACTGCAGTTATATGTTTCATGTGTGCAGAATTAAATACAAAGTGCTGCTCCCAATGCCATAAAATAATACTTGCATACAAAGGTGCTCAGGCGGCACCCATGGCTATGCCCACCATCTGTTTGAAATCTTTGACCTCAAAGTAAACCTAATTGTTAGATAAAACAACTTCCATAAAATCATGTAAAAGATTAGTCTCATTTTGAATCAAAGGGTTACTGAATGGAACTAATGAGCGAACAATGATTTCTTTGCCTCAACCTGATTTGGACGGTTGCCATGGCAATGAATGTAATGTCAATGGATTGCTTGCCCAAATCACTGAGGGTTTCAAGTGTACCACTTGTGCTCACAAATATATAGTAGGAGCATGGCCAAGAACCCCCTTTTGATGGATCTACCAGGTGAACCAGCTACTTTCAGAAAATAATTTGATTTTACCACTTGGCTCAAGCTTCTGCCATTTGAAAAAGTGGCTGCAAAGAATCTCCTCACAGTAAGAGGTGCTTTTGATGCACAACTTCTATCATTTGAAAAAAGTTGTTTAAATGCAAGTCCTTGCAACTCGATAATTGTTATTTGGAAGAATGTATCAAATTGAATCGAATGGAACAGAGTCCCTAAAGATCTCAGACTATCAAAGTATTTCTGAGAGCAGGGAAGTTGATAAACAACTTACACTGTATACAAAACAGAAAGAATGAAAGAATGAAAGAAAAAGAGAAATTCAAGCACTGAGATTAACAAATATAAAACTTTGGCATAATAAATCAGGACACTTTACAGAAAAACAACACTTAGACTGAAAAGAGACAGTAAAAGCAATCTAACACTAATTTACAAACTGACTGCTGCATATGCAGGACCAAAGATTTCAACCAATTGAAAGAGAGAAAAGAAAAATAAAAAAGGATAAGGGTTTATTTAAGAGGATAACATGTTTATACATTACAGCCAACATCTGTTCTTCTTCTTTTAGATTTTTCCCAGTTAGGGGTTGCCCCAGCAAATCATCTGTCCGCTCATAATTGGCAGTGGATTTTTACAGTGTTGAGTTGCCAGCCCAACACCCAACCTTCCACAGAAGGCACACACATGCACGCACTCATGCCTAGGGCCAATTTAGAGTGTCCAATCCACCTACAGCATATCTTTGGGATGTGGGAGAAACCGGAGCACCCAAAGGAAACCCATGTGACCACAAGGAGGACATGCAGACTCCACACAGAAGGCACCCCAGCCGAGGATCGAAACAGAGAACCTCTTGCTGTGAGGTGGCAATGCTAATCGCTGCACCACCGTGGCCGCCCATTATAGCCAACATCTCTAAGAAGCTTAAATTCATATACTGAGGTATGATTATATCTCACTTTTCATATTAAATCTAACCAGCATATGTTCATTAGGGTCAAAATACCAATTGACCATCATACTGAATAGCAATATATCAAAGCTCATATCATCAAACCATCTTTTCACCAAATGCAGGTAAAACAGAAAAAAACAGCTTTTTTGCAGGGGGCAACCCCACCAGTAACCCTCCTTCCAGCCACACACACTGCTTTTTAGGTATATCAAGTCTGAAATTACTTCAGAGGTGCTTAGAATTCTGTTTATGGAAAGAAAGTAGGGTTGGACATGGTGAGTGACTAAAAAATGCCCATGGCAGGCCTGATGCAGTTCATGTAATAATTAGTAGGAAAAAAAGAGGGCTAAGCAAACTGTCTTCTGCTTAGCAAGAAGTGGTCTGATTGCATAAGCTGAGTGGTCTGTATATACCATCAAAATCTGTTTTTCCATGTTTATGTTTAAAAGAGTTTCAGAAAAAAAGAAATATTACCTACACATGTCCCTCCACCCAAACAAAACAGGGCAAAGTCATATTCAGGTATTATGTGAATAGTGAAAAAGAGCAAAATAAATTTCTTCTTTCTTTAGGCTAGAAAGAAGGTGTACTAGAGAGGGAAGGAACAAAGCTGGTGACTCCCTCTTTTCCAACACTGTTGGAAAACATTGGAACCTGCTCCCCTCTGAACTTACCACTATTCCCTCTAAATCTCTCTTCAAAAAGAAAATTAAACTCCACCTCAAATCTCAATGGATGTGCCCCTGCACTAATCCTGACTAATCACTCTATGCCATCAGACAAATCACTTCATCATAAAACCCAACCCCCCTCTTATCTTACACTCTCTCCCTTTTTCAACCTCCCCCTCAAAAAAAAAAAAAAAAAAACATATATATTTTTTTATATTTTTTTATATTTTTAAAATGTAAATTTTTTTATGATGTTAACTGTATAACCTTTCTTGTAATTTTTTGGCTCAATTTGTGTTTACTCTTTGCATATTGTTACCCTTACTTTCTTGTAATTATCACAAATGTACTTCTTATTAAACTCTGGAGCTTAACTCCTCGTGCCTCTACTGAAAATGGACATGTATCCAGCTAGACTAGCCCGGTCAACAAATGTAAAATAAAATAAAAAAAATGATAAAAGCATGTATGCAGTTTATAGACACATCTCATAGACATTCACTGGAAATAGAAAATGTGATGGGAGAAAAAAGGATATATGTGTGTGTGTGTGTGTGTGTGTGTGTGTGTGTGTGTGTGTGCGTGTGTGTGTGTGTGTGTGTGTGTGTAGTAGACAAAGTGTTACTTGATTGGTGTTTAAAAACAAATGCAATATATTTGCAAAAATGGATTCTCTTACCCTGGTTATACTAGAATATACTACACCTGCATACTTTTTAAGATATATTTTTAAACCACAATAAAATGTATCATAAAGATACATTTTACTATTCTAAAGGCAGTCTTCAGCAGTCTGTGTAGCATAACACGTAGTACATTTGCCTTTGCTGCAGAGTGCTATGGGTTCTCTTTTCACAAGAGGTAGTTGGATTAATTTTATAATACTGATCCTGCAGTGCAGCATAAATGATGTGCTACACTCCTGAGAGCACCATCCTTCTGATGAGACATTAAACTAAGGTCCCATAAATGATGTGCTACATGTCCGAGAGCACCATCCTTCTGATGAGACACTAAACTAAGGTCCCATAAATGACATGCTACACTCTGGAGAGCGCCATCCTTCTCATGATACATTAAACTAAGGTGCCATAAATAATGTGTTACATTACTGAGAGCGCCATCCTTCTGATGAGACATTAAACTAAGGTCCCATAAATGACGTGCTACACTCCTGAGAGCACCATCCTTCTGAAGAGACATTAAAATAAGGTCCTATAAATGATGTGTTAAACTCCCAAGAAGCACCATCCTTCTGATGAGACATTAAACTAAGGTCCCATAAATGACGTGCTACACTCCCGAGACCACCATCCTTCTGATGAGGAATTAAACTAAGGTCCCATAAATTATGTGCTACACTCCTGAGAGCACCATCCTTCTGATGAGACATTAAACTAAGGTCCCATAAATGACATGCTATGCTCCTGACAGCACCATCCTTCTGATGAGACATTAAACTAAGGTCCCATAAATGACATGCTGTTCTCCCAAGAGCACTATCCTTCTGCTGAGACATTAAACTAAGGTCCCATACATGACATGCTATGCTCCTGAGAGTGCCATCCTCCTGATGAGACATTAAACTAAAGTCCCATAAATTACGTGCTACGCTCCTGAGAGTGCCATCCTTCTGATGAGACATTAAACTGAGGTCCCATAAATGATGTGCTATGGTCCTGAAAGCACCATCCTTCTGATGAGACATTAAACTAAGGTCCCATAAATGATGTGCTATGCTCCTGAGAGCACCATCCTTCTGAAGAGACATTAAACTAAGGTCCTATAAATGACGTGCTGTGCTCCTGAGAGCACCACTCTTCTGATGAGACATTAAAATAAGGTCCCATAAATGACGTGCTGCACTACTGACAGTGCCATCCTTCTCATGAAACATTAAACTAAGGTCTCATAAATTATGTGCTACACTCCTGAGAGCACAATCCTTCTGATAAGATATTAAACTGAGGTCCCATAAATGACATGCTACACTCCTGAGAGTGCTATCCTTCTGATGACATATTAAACTAAGGTCCCATAAATGATGTGTTACACTCCTGAGAGCACCATCCTTCTCATGAGACATTAAACAAAGGTATCATAAATAATGTGCTATGCTCCTGAGAGCACCATCCTTCTGATGAGACATTAAAGTAAGGTCCTATAACTAACATGCTGTGCTCCTGACAGCACTATCCTTCTGATGAGACATTAAGCTAAGGTTCCATAAATGACGTGCTACACTCCTAGGAGCACCATCCTTCTCATGAGACATTAAACTAAGGTCCCATAAATGATGTGCTGTACTCCCGAGAGCACCATCCTTCTGATGAGACATTAAACTATGGTCCCATAAATGAAGTGCTATGCTCCTGAGAGCACCATCCTTCAGATGAGACATTAAACTAAGGTCCCATAAAGGACATGCTGTTCTTCCAAGAGCACTATCCTTCTGATAAGACATTAAACTAAGGTCCCATAAATGACATGCTACACTCCTGAGAGCACCATCCTTCTGATGAGACATTAAACTAAGGTCCCATAAATGACATGCTGTTCTTCCAAGAGCACTATCCTTCTGATGAGACATTAAACTAAGGTCCCATAAATGACATGCTACACTCCTGAGAGCGCCATCCTTCTGATGAGACATTAAACTAAGGTCCCATAAATGACATGCTGTTATCCCAAGAGCACTATCCTTTTGATGAGACATTAAACTAAGGTCCCATAAATGACATGCTACACTCCTGAGAGCATCATCCTTCTGATGAGACATTAAACTGAGGTCCCATAAATGTCGTGCTATGCTCCTGAGAGCACCATCCTTCTGAGGAGACATTAAACTAAGGTCCCATAAATGATGTGCTACACTCCTGAGAGTGCCATCCTTCTGATGAGACATTAAACTAAGGTCATATAATTGATGTGCTGTGCTCCTGAGAGCGCCTTCCTTCTCAAGAGACATTATACTAAGCTCCCATAAATGAAGTCCTACACTCCTGAGAGCACCATCATTCTGATGATATTAAACTGAGGTCCCATAAATGATGTGCTACACTCCTGAGAGCGCCATCCTTCTCATGAGACACTAAACAAAGTTCCCATAAATGATGTGCTACGCTCCTGAGAGAACCATCCTTCTCATGAGACACTAAACTAAGGTCACATAAATGACGTGCTATTCTCCCAAGAGCACCATGCTTCTGATGAGACATTAAACTAAGGTCCCATAAATGACGTGCTACACTCCTGAGAGCACCATCCTTCTGATGAGACTTTAAACTAAGGTCCTATAAATGACATGCTGTGCTCCTGAGAGCACCATCCTTCTGATGAGACATTAAACTAAGGTCCCATAAATGACATGCTACACTCCTGGGAAAACTATCCTTCTCATGAGACATTAAACTAAGGTCCCATAAATTACATATCATGCTCCTGAGAGCACCATCCTTCTGATGAGACATTAAACTAAGGTCCCATAAATGAAGTGCTATGCTCCTGACAGCACCATTCTTCTGATGAAACATTAAACTAAGGTCCCAAAAATTTCATGCTACATTCCTGAGAGCACCATCCTTCTGATGAGACATTAAACTAAGGTCCCATAAATGACGTGCTGTTTTCCCGAGAGCACCATGCTTCTGATGAGACATTAAACTAAGGTCACATAAATGATGTGCTACACTCCTGAGAGCGCCATCCTTCTGATGAGACATTAAACTAAGGTACCATAAATGGCGTGCTAAACTGCCGAGACCACCATCCTTCTGATGAGACATTAAACTAAGGTCCCATAAATGATGTGCTGCACTCCTGAGAGCACCATCCTTCTGATGAGATATTAAACTAAGGTCCCATAAATGAAGTACTATGCTCCTGAGAGAGCCATGCCATGCTGTGCTCCTGAGAGCACCATTCTTCTGATGAGACATTAAGCTAAGGTTCCATAAATGATGTGCTACACTCCTGGGAGCACCAGCCTTCTCATGAGACATTAAACTAAGATCCCATAAATGAAGTGCTACGCTCCTGAGAGCACCATCCTTCTGATGAAACATTAAACTAAGGTCCCATAAATGACGTGCTACACTCCTGAGAGCACCATCCTTCTGATGAGACATTAAACTAAGGTCCCATAAATGACATGCTGTTCTCCCAAGAGCACTATCCTTTTGATGAGACATTAAACTAAGGTCCCATAAATGACATGCTACACTCCTGAGAGCACCATCCTCCTGATGAGACATTAAACTGAGGTCCCATAAATGTCGTGCTATGCTCCTGAGAGCACCATCCTTCTGAGGAGACATTAAACTAAGGTCCCATAAATGATGTGCTACACTCCTGAGAGTGCCATCCTTCTGATGAGACATTAAACTAAGGTCACATAATTGACGTGCTGTGCTCTTGAGAGCGCCTTCCTTCTCAAGAGACATTATACTAAGCTCCCATAAATGAAGTGCTACACTCCTGAGAGCACCATCATTCTGATGATATTAAACTGAGGTCCCATAAATGATGTGCTACACTCCTGAGAGTGCTATCCTTCTGATGACACATTAAACTAAGGTCCCATAAATGATGTGCTACACTTCCGAGAGCACCATCCTTCTGATGAGACACTAAACTAAGGTCCCATAAATGACGTGCTACACTCTGGAGAGCGCCATCCTTCTCATGATACATTAAACTAAGGTGCCATAAATAATGTGTTACATTACTGAGAGCGCCATCCTTCTGATGAGACATTAAACTAAGGTCCCATAAATGACGTGCTACACTCCTGAGAGCACCATCCTTCTGAAGAGACATTAAAATAAGGTCCTATAAATGATGTGTTAAACTCCCGAGAAGCACCATCCTTCTGATGAGACATTAAACTAAGGTCCCATAAATGACGTGCTACACTCCCGAGAGCACCATCCTTCTGATGAGGAATTAAACTAAGGTCCCATAAATTACGTGCTACACTCCTGAGAGCACCATCCTTCTGATGAGACATTAAACTAAGGTCCCATAAATGACATGCTATGCTCCTGACAGCACCATCCTTCTGATGAGACATTAAACTAAGGTCCCATAAATGACATGCTGTTCTCCCGAGAGCACTATCCTTCTGCTGAGACATTAAACTAAGGTCCCATACATGACATGCTACGCTCCTGAGAGTGCCATCCTCCTGATGAGACATTAAACTGAGATCCCATAAATTATGTGCTATTGTCCTGAAAGCACCATCCTTCTGATGAGACATTAAACTAAGGTTCCATAAATGAGGTGCTATGCTCCTGAGAGCACCATCCTTCTAAAGAGACATTAAACTAAGGTCCTATAAATGACGTGCTGTGCTCCTGAGAGCACCACTCTTCTAATGAGACATTAAAATAAGGTCCCATAAATGACGTGCTACACTACTGACAGTGCCATCCTTCTCATGAGACATTAAACTAAGGTCTCATAAATTATGTGCTACACTCCTGAGAGCACAATCCTTCTGATAAGATATTAAACCGAGGTCCCATAAATGACATGTTACACACCTGAGAGTGCTATCCTTCTGATGACATATTAAACTAAGGTCCCATAAATGATGTGTTACACTCCTGAGAGCACCATCCTTCTCATGAGATATTAAACAAAGGTATCATAAATAATGTGCTATGCTCCTGAGAGCACCATCCTTCTGATGAGACATTAAAGTAAGGTCCTATAACTAACATGCTGTGCTCCTGAGAGCACTATCCTTCTGATGAGACATTAAGCTAAGGTTCCATAAATGACGTGCTACACTCCTAGGAGCACCATCCTTCTCATGAGACATTAAACTAAGGTCCCATAAATGATGTGCTGTACTCCTGAGAGCACCATCCTTCTGATGAGACATTAAACTATGGTCCCATAAATGAAGTGCTATGCTCCTGAAAGCACCATCCTTCAGATGAGACATTAAACTAAGGTCCCATAAAGGACATGCTGTTCTTCCAAGAGCACTATCCTTCTGATGAGACATTAAACTAAGGTCCCATAAATGACATGCTACACTCCTGAGAGCACCATCCTTCTGATGAGACATTAAACTAAGGTCCCATAAATGACATGCTGTTCTTCCAAGAGCACTATCCTTCTGATGAGACATTAAACTAAGGTCCCATAAATGACATGCTACACTCCTGAGAGCACCATCCTTCTGATGAGACATTAAACGAAGGTCCCATAAATGACATGCTGTTATCCCAAGAGCACTATCCTTTTGATGAGACATTAAACTAAGGTCCCATAAATGACATGCTACACTCCTGAGAGCATCATCCTTCTGATGAGACATTAAACTGAGGTCCCATAAATGTGGTGCTATGCTCCTGAGAGCACCATCCTTCTGAGGAGACATTAAACTAAGGTCCCATAAATGATGTGCTACACTCCTGAGAGTGCCATCCTTCTGATGAGACATTAAACTAAGGTCACATAATTGACGTGCTGTGCTCCTGAGAGCGCCTTCCTTCTCAAGAGACATTATACTAAGCTCCCATAAATGAAGTGCTACACTCCTGAGAGCACCATCATTCTGATGATATTAAACTGAGGTCCCATAAATGATGTGCTACACTCCTGAGAGCGCCATCCTTCTCATGAGACACTAAACAAAGGTCCCATAAATGATGTGCTACGCTCCTGAGAGAACTCTCATGAGACACTAAACTAAGGTCACATAAATGACGTGCTGTTCTCCCAAGAGCACCATGCTTCTGATGAGACATTAAACTAAGGTCCCATAAATGACTTGCTACACTCCTGAGAGCACCATCCTTCTGATGAGACATTAAACTAAGGTCCTATAAATGACATGCTGTGCTCCTGAGAGCACCATCCTTCTGATGAGACATTAAACTAAGGTCCCATAAATGACGTGCTACACTTCTGGGAAAACTATCCTTCTCATGAGACATTAAACTAAGGTCCCATACATTACATATCATGCTCCTGAGAGCACCATCCTTCTGATGAGACATTAAACTAAGGTCCCATAAATGAAGTGCTATGCTCCTGACAGCACCATTCTTCTGATGAAACATTAAACTAAGGTCCCAAAAATTTCGTGCTACATTCCTGAGAGCACCATCCTTCTGATGAGACATTAAACTAAGGTCCCATAAATGACGTGCTGTTTTCCCGAGAGCACCATGCTTCTGATGAGACATTAAACTAAGGTCCCATAAATGATGTGCTACACTCCGGAGAGCGCCATCCTTCTGATGAGACATTAAACTAAGGTACCATAAATGGCGTGCTAAACTGCCGAGACCACCATCCTTCTGATGAGACATTAAACTAAGGTCCCATAAATGACGTGCTGCACTCCTGAGAGCACCATCCTTCTGATGAGATATTAAACTAAGGTCCCATAAATGAAGTACTATGCTCCTGAGAGAGCCATGCCATGCTGTGCTCCTGAGAGCACCATCCTTCTGATGAGACATTAAGCTAAGGTTCCATAAATGATGTGCTACACTCCTGGGAGCACCATCCTTCTCATGAGACATTAAACTAAGATCCCATAAATGAAGTGCTACACTCCTGAGAGCACCATCCTTCTGATGAAACATTAAACTATGGTCCCATAAATGACGTGCTACACTCCTGAGAGCACCATCCTTCTGATGAGACATTAAACTAAGGTCCCATAAATGACATGCTGTTCTCCCAAGAGCACTATCCTTTTGATGAGACATTAAACTAAGGTCCCATAAATGACATGCTACACTCCTAAGAGCACCATCCTTCTGATGAGACATTAAACTGAGGTCCCATAAATGTCGTGCTATGCTCCTGAGAGCACCATCCTTCTGAGGAGACATTAAACTAAGGTCCCATAAATGATGTGCTACACTCCTAAGAGTGCCATCCTTCTGATGAGACATTAAACTAAGGTCACATAATTGATGTGCTGTGCTCTTGAGAGCGCCTTCTTTCTCAAGAGACATTATACTAGCTCCCATAAATGAAGTGCTACACTCCTGAGAGCACCATCATTCTGATGATATTAAACTGAGGTCCCATAAATGATGTGCTACACTCCTGAGAGTGCTATCCTTCTGATGACACATTAAACAAAGGTCCCATAAATGATGTGCTATGCTCCTGAGAGAACCATCCATCTCATGAGACACTAAACTAAGGTCACAAAAATGACATGCTGTTCTCCCAAGAGCACCATGCTTCTGATGAGACATTAAACTAAGGTCCCATAAATGACATGCTACACGCCTGAGAGCACCATCCTTCTGATGAGACATTAAACTTAGGTCCTATAAATGACATGCTGTGCTCCTGAGAGCACCATCCTTCTGATGAGACATTAAACTAAGGTCCCATAAATGACGTGCTACACTCCTGGGAAAACTATCCTTCTCATGAGACATTAAACTAAGGTCCCATAAATTACATATTGTGCTCCTGAGAGCACCATCCTTCTGATGAGACATTAAACTAAGGTCACATAATTGATGTGCTGTGCTCTTGAGAGCGCCTTCTTTCTCAAGAGACATTATACTAGCTCCCATAAATGAAGTGCTACACTCCTGAGAGCACCATCATTCTGATGATATTAAACTGAGGTCCCATAAATGATGTGCTACACTCCTGAGAGTGTTATCCTTCTGATGACACATTAAACTAAGGTCCCATAAATGATGTGCTACGCTCCTGAGAGCGCCATCCTTCTCATGAGACACTAAACAAAGGTCCCATAAATGATGTGCTATGCTCCTGAGAGAACCATCCTTCTCATGAGACACTAAACTAAGGTCACATAAATGACATGCTGTTCTCCCAAGAGCACCATGCTTCTGATGAGACATTAAACTAAGGTCCCATAAATGACGTGCTACATGCCTGAGAGCACCATCCTTCTGATGAGACATTAAACTAAGGTCCTATAAATGACATGCTGTGCTCCTGAGAGCACCATCCTTCTGATGAGACATTAAACTAAGGTCCCATAAATGACGTGCTACACTCCTGGGAAAACTATCCTTCTCATGAGACATTAAACTAAGGTCCCATAAATTACATATCGTGCTCCTGAGAGCACCATCCTTCTGATGAGACATTAAACTAAGGTCCCATAAATGAAGTGCTACACTCCTGACAGCACCATTCTTCTGATAAAACATTAAACTAAGGTCCCAAAAATTTCGTGCTACATTCCTGAGAGCACCATCCTTCTGATGAGACATTAAACTAAGGTCCCATAAATGACGTGCTGTTTTCCCAAGAGCACCATGCTTCTGATGAGACATTAAACTAAGGTCCCATAAATGATGTGCTACACTCCTGAGAGCGCCATCCTTCTGATGAGACATTAAACTAAGGTACCATAAATGGCGTGCTAAACTGCCGAGACCACCATCCTTCTGATGAGACATTAAACTAAGGTCCTATAAATGACGTGCTACACTCCTGAGAGCACCATCCTTCTGATGAGATATTAAACTAAGGTCCCATAAATGAAGTAATATGCTCCTGAGAGAGCCATCCTTCTGATGAGACATTAAACTAAGGTCCCATAAATTAAATGCTATGCCTTTGAGAGCACCATCCTTCTGATGAGACATTAAACTAAGGTCCCATAAATGACATTCTGCACTCCTGAGAGCACCATCCTTCTGATGAGACATTAAACTGAAGTCCCATAAATGACGTGCTCTTCTCCCGAGAGTGCCATCCTTCTGATGAGCCCCCCACCTAGTCTGATTTTATAGTTTCTGCTTTTGGTTTTATATTGTTCAGTCAAACCAAACTACCCACAGCCCCCCTAACTATATATACTAACTCCAGGGTTGCACTACAGTGGGGAAAAGGATATATTCCTTTTACTTGCCTTGCAGTGTTCCACACTGCCAGTACTAATTGTCAGGGAAATGAGTTTTAGGGGAAATGATGGTAACCTATATATATATATATATATATATATATATATATATATATATATATATATATATATTTAGGGATCTACTGTGTAAGACTGAAGCACCCTAATGTCGAATGTAAGACACTGATAAACGTATTTCAATCAAACACAATAGGAAAAAATTAAATCAATAATAGCGAGAGAGGAAAACTATTCCCTCTCCCAATATTAAAACTAAATAGCCCCATAACATTAGCCTCAAACATGTCTGAATAGCGTCTGTGCTACAGAAGGTTTTAATGATATTAAGCTGTACGGTTAGGGTTGGGGGAAGGGGCAGCATTATGGTTAGGGTTAGCACCCATTACTATTTTTTTTGAATACTAATCTATAATTCCTCCACAGAAGACATACTTCTTTAATTTCTTTTATCAAACACTCCCATTGTATGATGACTATGTAATTTTTCCCACATTTTATCCCTAGCAAAGATACTTCATTCACTGAAAAATATAGCCAAACCCTTACTTTTGTCTTTATCCAAGGTCATTATCATTTCCTTTAAATATCCATTTGGAGAAACCAGCACTTCTCTCATCCATACTTTTTTCTTAGTAATTATAACTATATCATCGGCATTTATCAAAAAATACTGGAATCATCTCATTTTGCATCACATATCTAGCATCTTTCATTTTATAAACTACTTCACTCACTATCATATTCATCACCAAGGCAAACAGCATTCCACTGCTGGGACACTCTTGTCTCATACCACACTTCATGCATGTTTCTTTATCGGCTACACATTCACTAATACTCTCAGTCTATTATTTTGATATGCTGACATACACACTCTCCTAATTCTGTTACCTATTCTGTTCTTCTTCATAACATTCCACAAAGCACCATGCCCTACCATATCAGATGCTTTGCTAATATCACCTATTATAAAGTTCACATCCTCCCTCTAACATATACCATGCAGAGTTTTTCTCACAACCAATAACAATTCTTGACATCCCCTCCCTTTTATACCATATATACTTTCCTCCATAATATTCCTCATCCTTCATTCCATTCTGCTCTGTATTATTCTTATCATAAAATGTGTAACCTCTGTTATTTAGTGTGATGGGTCTCCAATTTTTATACTTCATTTTTCTAATTTTTCTTCCATTTAATGTTAATATCCCACTACATAGCTCTTAATAAACAGACCCTTCCTTTAACCATTCATTTAATACATTTACAAACTATACTTTTGACAATGCATTAATTCCTTGTACATTCCATACCATGTACAGTCTGGGCTTGATACAGAATCAACATTAACTTTCTTAATTCATTCACTAATAGTAATTTCCTTTTCAAATTCTTCCTTAACTCTTTCTGGATTCTCTTTTCTTTTCTTTTCTTTCTTTCTTCTTACTCTTATGTATATTTTCCACATGCTGTATTAAAATACTCATTATTTGTCTTGTGTTGTTTTACGTCTCCTTTTACATTTTTCATTTATCTCATTATACAAATACTCTTCTCTACTATTTTACCCAAATATGCAGATAACCCCTCCCTCTGCCCTGTAAATAATATCACTGCCTAATCAGTAATTTCTTCATTTTTTCTTGATTTCTCTTACGTGTCTTTTCCCATATGGTAATACTATGTTTTTATCCAAAATTTCTACTACATTTCTATATATTTTCCCATACTTCATGCTCTCTTCCTTTGTTACATCATCCTGCTATTGCAAAAATACTTTTCATACTACTTTTTAAATTCATTCCTCCCTTCAGATCAGTTTTTATAGAAATCATTCATGGCTTTAGATATATATATATATATATATATATATATATATATATATATATATATATATATATATTCATGGTTATATGATCCTTCCATAACTGCAATGCTTCCTACTCTCCAGTTTCATCCCATAATTTCTCATTTATTCTTTTTATTCCCTTTCCTATTTTAATATACTTCCATTTCTTCCATCACCAAATGGCCTGAAAACCCTATCACAGCTATATCATCATCTGCTACCCCCAAGTCTTCCGATAATTCAAAATAATCAATTTCAGATCCAAGTGACCCCTTCTATAAGTTCATTGACTTTTGTTACACACAGCTAATTTACCAAATGTTATCATCCTCCCCTTTCTTTTTACATTTTCCCCTTAAATCACAATTAAAGTCCTCTGCAATTATAAGTTTCATGTTAACCACCATGTAGTCTAATATTTGATAAAACAGATTCTCGCTTTTCATAGTACTTAGATATTCATGTAACACTATAATTCTATAATTTAATAAACATGTTCTCTCCACCTCGCATCCACAATAGTTAACCTTCTCATCCTTATCAATGTTATATCTAGTATCTTTATATCTTGGTATGTTTTTACACAACACAGCAACTCCAGAACAGCATTCACTTCCTATGTTCCTTAATATTTCTGCTTGCAGTCTGTCTTTGTGTGCCAGGAATCTTACATCTTCAAATAAAATAATATCCACATCATATTTAGCATACCGTTCTAGTATCCCTACCCTCTTACAGTATCAATAATACTGTTCACATTTACTGAAAGCACTCTAAAATGATTGCATTTCCTTCTTTTTAAGGTTAGGGAAATATTTTAAAATGTTTGTCTTATTCTTACTCTTTGCAAATTGAATTTTTTCCTGGGTTTATGTACAAATAATCCTTGATTCTCAGAATCAGATTTTTCAATGGCTATAACTTCAAAAAAATATTAGTATCAATACCTTCTATTGACATGTCTTCCTACATGTAGCCTCCTCATTTCCCCTCCATTTTTTTATTTTCTTCTGTAGTTTCTCCTACTTCACCCTCTCCCCCACCCTCTTTTTGTATGTCTGTTTTTCCCTTTCACCTTCTTTTTCATTATTTAATGTTTACTCATGACAATCCATCCAAAAGTGTCTCATTTATTTACACAAACTGCATTCAGGCACACCCCTTCTTGCTCTGTGTTCTTTCTCCCCAAACTGGTTACATTGTACCTTGTCAAAAGTATTAATTAAATGGGAAAGTCCCTACAAAAGAAACATAATTTAGGCTGCGCATATGTTAATGTTCCTGTCTGACCAGCCACAAAAATAATACCTGGCAAATGTTTCTCCGTGTGTTTTTTTTTTTCACATTTTAAAACAGCTTCCATCCTCCATTCTCCATTTCATATGTTTCGCTCATCTCTAATTTCATAGTATTATCAACAGTTTCACATAGACCCTGCATGCATTTTAACATTTCTTTCTTCCAGTTCATCAATTCTAAACTGTAAAGTAGCATTTATATTACTACCAGAAAACAAATAGCTCTTCCACAGATAAATGTCCTTTTTGTTGCACACTTCTGGAAATGTCATCATTAGTCCATCAGTTTCAAATGATTAGTCACAAAAAGTCTCTGCCCCAATATGTATAAAAGTCTGAATTTCTTGAGCTTTAAAACACAGAATAGTTACCAAATTTCCCATACATAATATCTATTACAGAGTCATTTTTGTTCTTATTCACACAGTTGGGCTTCACTTCTTTCTAAAATCAGTTTTACTTACAGTTTCTTACTGCTGTTTTTTTTTTCTTGCCTGCTGTCACTACTGCATATTTTTATTTACTGCATTATCTGCTGCCATAAAACCAGATACCTTCTCGGTTTGTTGCTGCTTTCCTCTTTTACTTTTTACATTTTCTGCTGACACATCACTGGGTTCCTTTTCCACATTACCGTCCTTAGCACTTGCAAAGAAAGTTATCTGCTATATCACCCCATGAAACAGAACTGTCACCTGGATCATCCTGCTCAATTAATTTTAACAAAACATCATTGGCAAGCCCTCCTGACACCAATTCTGTTATCTGTACCACTTCAAAAGACACTCTTAATTCTTTCTCCATGGAGACAGCTAAACACTGCTCATTTGTAACATCCACCAAACAGGAATCTCGGTTCACATACTGAAGCTCCATATTGAACATTTTTTCTCCAGGTGGCCATGGTGGTGCAGCGGTTAGCATTGCCGCCTCACAGCAAGAGGTTCTCCGGTTCGATTCTTGGCTGGTGTGCCTTCTGTGTGGAGTCTGCATGTCCTCCCTGTGGTCATGTGGGTTTCCTCTGGGTGCTCCAGTTTCCTCCCACATCCCAAAGACATGCTGTAGGTGTATTGGACACTCTAAATTGGCCCTAGGTGTGAGTGTGTGCATGTGTGCCTTCTGTGGAAGGTTGGGCGTCGGGCTGACAACTCGACACTGTAAAACTCCACTGCCAATCATGAGAGGATGGGTAATCTGCTGTGGCGACCCCTAACTTGGAAAAAGCTGGAAGAAGAAGATACTCACTTTCTACTTCCAAATTCACCATAGATTTTCTCTTCTCCTCATCTATGCTGCTGCTTCCTTTAGGAATCTTCTTTGCTGCTATATGACCCTCTGGGACTTTAAAGAGTAGGTGACATTCCCTGGTGGCTTGACCAAATTTCCATTAGTCAGTATGAATATCATCTCAGGTCTCCTCTGAAAAGATGCCATTGGCCTAGTGAGAATGATCTGTTCAGCAAAATTGAATAAAAATGTTACAGTCTTTGTGTTGATCTGTGACTGGAATTCTCATGTATTATAAAATATATATCTTTTCAGTTTCAGATGACTCCAGATTAAACCTGATGTCCATGACTGTTTTGGGCCTGAGAGTTTTGCTTCTGAAAACCATCTCATTCAATGTTTTGATGACTGCTCGATATTTGATGTGATGTAAGACTTTTAATCACATGCAATACACTTTTAGTGTTTGTTTGTATGTATTTAACTTATAACTTTAAAATTTATAGCAATTTTATTAATCTAATTCAGAAACAAGACAACAAAGTATATATATGTGTGTGTGTGTGTGTGTGTGTGTGTGTGTGTGTGTGTGTGTGTGTGTGTGTGTGTGTGTGTGTGTGTGTGTGTATAAAGAGAGATACTTGTCACACTATTGGTTTGGTGTGTCCCCCTCCAACATGTATACTAACCAGAGACAGGCAATGAAACATATGATATACTTTTTATGGAATAGGAATTTGAAATAACTGTCATTTCTCACACAATAATTTCCTTATGGCTACAAGTTTATATTTAGTCTCATCTTATGACACAGAAAAAAATAAAGTGTTTATTATACATTATACAATACACAGTATAGACTATACCGTTATAAAGTATACATCAAGGGTAGTAGTTAGTGTCATTTTTAATTGGTTCTCCTGGTCAAACTCCAGGTCAAACATTTTGACTGTAAGCCTAGAGCAAAATATGGATTTCAGTATTTTAAGAAAAATAAGTCAGGGCATATAAAGAGAACCATTTCAGAAGGGCATGCAACACTATTTGTTATGAACATTAGTTCACTAGATGTGATTCTCAGTAGCTTTTTGACAGTTTTCTTTAAGTTATTCACTCAGAAGCACTAGGAGTTAACCTGTGGTTAAAGCTATTAATCTACAGTAGATCTCAGACCAATGCATTTGGTGCCTCAGTACTGTACAGTTACTGGTCACTTATGATGCCATGTGAATGCTTGCCACAATCTGCAGGATTATTTTATATAATGCACTTACTTTGCAAAGTAAACATTTTTTTAAATATTTTTTTTTCCATTTCATACCTAGGCACTGATCTTAATAGACCATTTTCATGTTCATACAGGGAAAAAGTGGCAACAGTTCTTCACAAAGAAAGTGCATAAATAAGAAAATAACTATCAAAAATCCTTTGGAGAATTAAACTACAGTGTGTATGGAGTAACAGAAACAAATAGCAAATTATGACTCAATGTTACTAATTAGTGACAGGCAGCAAAAACAGCATGCAAACAATTGTAGTTTTATTAAAGTGAACTATTTACAGTATGTACAAACATAAGGTAGGTAGGTAGATTAGAAGTAGAAAGGGAAAAAGTGAGGAAAGAGGGGGATGGTGAGAGGAAGGTCAAGCAGAGAACAATCATTGGAAAGTGTACAGTACAATAAAATTACTATGTTAGCGAGGCAGAGTAGGGAGGTGTGAATTTATAATTTAGTCAGTGCTTCATTTTTGGTAGTATTTACAAATGACTAGTTTAGTCAAGTATTTCTCAGAGTTAATCAGAATTCTTGCTTGGAGGGAATTAAATAGAGTTTGGTAGAGAAGCGTTCCCAAATGTGGGGGGTCATTATTGAGAAACTGTTCTGTAGTGAGTATCTTATTTCTCAGGGAGAAAGGGGCGGAGGGTGTAGTCTGAGAGAGAGAGATCTAAGGTCGTATGTAATAAGTATTTAATGTTTCATCTGGACAAAAAAGGAGAAGGCATGTGAGTTTAGTTATTTATATATGAGTGGCATCAAAAACTTGCTTTAGAGAGTACATGACAGTGATGTTATCTTTTGAAAGCTAAGGAGATAAATTTGAAAATATTATTATCAGTTTCTAGAACAATGAAAGCTTTGCTGGAGACATTAGCTATGAGAGGTAGGCTGTATTCTAATTGAGTCAGCAGGATACCTTGGACAATTAATGCTCTCCTGTGAGGTATAAGGAAGTGAAAGCTTTCTTGCTCAAAATAGAAGTAAATTGATTTTTGATTTGGTTTTAGTAACATGAAATTGGAAGTTTAAGTTTTTGTCAAACCAGATCGTGAGTCACATAAAGCATGGGGTTGCTGCTAAGAATTTGGTACTGCTATATTGTATGACCCAACGCTTTGGAGCTGTTATAAATTCATAGACAATTACTACACTAGTTGCCCTTGTGGGTCATTTTAAGCCTGAGTAATTCCCCCAAGGGTGAAAAATCAAACCCTGCATCTCATGTTTGTTAAGTAAACACTTTAACCATTATGCCAACCACTATGATGTTTTTGTTTGGTGTTGAATATTATGGCTTTAGTATTTTCTTTGGTTTGGAATCAGTTTATGATAAGCCAATGGGAAAAGAGGTTGAGGTCATCTTCTGTTTCTTAATAGTGGCAGAGGAGCAGCTGCCCCTATAAATGGCCATTTGATCAGGGTAAAGAATGAAGTGATTTGTGGAACTGCTGCAGTCAGATTATTGCTAAACAGGAAGACGAGTACTGGAGATAAGATTGGTCACTCAGGAGGACACTTGTGTGGCACTGATGAGAGAGATATGCGTGGGCAGATGTAGACTTGAAATGTGGTAGGAGTGATTGATGCATTCAAGATGGAGGTGGGATTACATCAAGGATCAGCTCTGAGCTCTTTCTTATTCACAATGGTGACAGACAGGTTGACAGATGAGAACACAGGAGTCCCCATGGACTATTATGTTTGTGGATGACATTGTGATCTGTAATGAGAGTATGGAACAGGTGGAGGAGACCCTGGAGAGGTGGAGATATGCTCTAGACAGGAGAGGAATGAAAGTCAGCAGGACTAGGACAGAATATATGTGTGTGAATGAGAGGGAGGATAGAGGAATGGTGAGGATGCAGAGAGTAGAGTTGGTGAAGGTGGATAAGTTTAAGTACTTGGGATCAACAGCTCAGAGTAATGGTGAGTGTGGAAGAGAGGTGAAGAAGAGAGTGCAGGCAGGGTGGAGTGGGTTGAGAAGAGTGTCAGGAATGATTTGTGACAGACGGATACCAGTAAGAGTGAAAGGGAAGGTCTACAAGATGGTAGTGAGACCAGCTATGTTATATGGGTTGGAGTTGGTGGCACTGACAAAAAGACAGGAGTCAAACCTGGATGTGATAGAGTTACAAATGCTAGGATTGACATTGTATGTGATGAGGATGGGCAAGATTAGAAATGAGTATGTTAGAGGGTCAGCTCAAGTTGGACGATTTGGAGACAAAACCAGAGAGGTGAGACTGCATTGGTTTGGACATGTGCAGAGGAGGAAATCTGGGTATATTGGGGGAAGGATGCTAAGGATGGAGCTGCCAGGTAAGAGAAAAACAAGAAGGCCTAAGATAAGGTTTATGGATGTGGTGAGAGAGGACATGCAGATGGTTAGTGTGACAGAGCAAGATGCAGAGGACAGGAAGAAATAGAAACAGATGATCCGCTGTGGTGACCCCTAACAGGAGCAGGTGAAAGTAAAAGAAGAAAAGAAGATTTAGACCTGAAATGATCTATTGGTGAGAAAGTCCTGAACTAAGAGAGGGAGAGAGATAGAATACTGTCTGATGCCAGCTGTGATAATGGAGTTTATAAGGAGTTCATGGTATAGTAGTTCAAAGGGTTTAATCAGGTCAATAAACATTGAATCTCTGAGTGTGCCTTTGTTCATGCTTAGGAGTATGTCATAGGTATGATACTGTGCTGTGACTAGACCAAACAACATTGTTGTGGGGGAAAATATGCTGTATTTTTAAATGTAATCTGAAAGTTGAGTGAATATTATTTTTTTAAGAATGTTGCCCTGGGCTGGTAATATAGATTTAGGTCTAAAATCTATGGTTCAGTCTGCTTTAGGGACTTTAGAAATGGGTTTTGCTATGACTGGCTTCTTTCAAAGATCCCATGTTATTTGAGAAGAGATAATGAAGCTACAGTGATAGAATGTGGTCCTTGGATAACTGTATACACCCAGATAGAATATTGTCATTGCCTGTGGGAACAGCACTGACTACTACAGTTTTTAATAGAAGTCTTTTTTATCTTCTTGCAGGAAATGGAGGGTATCTATTGTGGATTGACGGGAGCCAGGTGAGATGTATGAGGTGGGTTGATTTGAGGCAGATCAGAATTCACTTTTAGAAAGTCTACGGAGGTGCATCTGCCAACAGACATCACTCTCAACTGTCCAGATTTTCACAGAATGACCAGATATTTGCTACATATTTTGGTCTCATCATCATAAAATGTGTGGTTTTCAGGCAAATCAGTGAAGATTGAAGTCACTAAATAATGACAGACATTTGAGTTTCAGACTTCATAACCTTCAGAAAATGCATGATAATACAAAGTGTGTTATTCTAGCAATTTTCTAAGTTGATGAGAGCAATAATTAAAATCTGTTCCTATTGTTGGCCCGTTTCCTCTCCATTATTTTGGCTTTCTCCACATTTCTTGCATTAAGAAATTGAGAGGTATGGCCACCAAGAATGGGAATGATACCTTCTATCATTTGACTGAAACTCATTTCCTCAAAACAGGTATATGCCCTGTTCCCCTCTCTAGTGCGATCCTGGAGTTAGTATATATAGTAAGGGGAGGTGAAGCCCCTGACATTGGGGGTGTTGGGGTGTAGCCCCCACCTATTTTAAATGTTGTAAACCATAGACATGGATTCTTACAAGTCAAATGAATAACTCTTTCCAGAAAATAACATATACCCAAACTATGTGGGGGGCTGTGTCCCCCTGCACCCCCCACGCCCCGCTTAACTATATATTCCAACTCCAAAATCGCACTACAGTGGGTAAAGGGATGTATTTCCCTAACCGCACTGTACCGTGATCCCTGTAAATCCCTTCAAATGTTATATTTGTGAATACATAGTCCATTCGCAAATATAACTTTCGCTCGTGTAACCTGCACACATATGAAGTATTCGAACATCTGTAGTTTGAATACTTCATAGCCGTAATGGTAATGCAGCGACATTTCAGTGGTAAACCATATATATATATATATATATATATATATATATATATATATATATATACATACATATATATATATATTTATATATACACACACACACACATATATATATATATATATATATATATATATATATATATATATATACTTGTCATACTGTTCTAGAGGTTCTAGACTGAATAAATATTTGCATTTTGTGATAAAATGCAAACCATGGAATGTCCATCTCATATGAGCAGTTAACATTTGGATGAGCTTGATGGGAAAGAAGATAAGACAGACATATTGCTTGTTGAAAGACAGCAATTTCTGTTTAGCTAAATGTGAACTGGTTGCCATATGGAGGACATAGTTATCTAGCGATGTGTTTTACATTAGAGGGGAGGCTTTCAAGTTGTTTTTTGTGAATAGTTGTGCACTTTCTCATACTCTTTTGTTGTTGATTACAGTTTGGGAAGTGATAACTAAGACTGGGGAGTCCACTTTTATCTATGATTCTGTGATCATGGCTATGTTAGGGAGATGAGTGATTAAATTCTATGATCACAGCTTTGTTGGGAGATGAGTGATTAGGAAGTAGTGTGACTGTTCTAGTTTATTTGTAATACTCCTGAATTCAATCAAGTTATTTTTATTAGTCTGTGAGTTTGGATATGTGAGCGATGTGTCTGTTGCCTTGGATTTCTTTCAATGAAACCCCTTATTAAAGGAAGTTGATCAGTACTGTTATCCAAGCTATACATTTTATAAATCTTGAATAAGGAAAAATAGCCTGTTTTCAATTTTATAGGACTAAAATCCTGAAGTGATCTATAGTATCTTGGTGGAGAAGGGTAACTGGCGTCTGGGTTTTAGGGTAAGGTGGAATTAGTGTTTATGTATATGTGGGTGTGCCCTGTTCCCCTCTCTAGTGCGATCCTGGAGTTAGTATATATAGTAAGGGGAGGCGAAGCCCCTGACATTGGGGGTGTTGGGGTGTGCCCCCCCCACCTATTTTAAATGTTGTAAACCATAGACATGGATTCTTACAAGTCAAATGAATAACTCTTTCCAGAAAATAACATATACCCAAACTATGTGGGGGGCTGTGTCCCCCTGCACCCCCCACGCCCCGCTTAACTATATATTCCAACTCCAAGATCGCACTACAGTGGGTAAAGGGATGTATTTCCCTAACCGCACTGTACCATGATCCCTGTACATCCCTTCAAACGTTATATTTGCGAATACATAGTCCATTCGCAAATATAACTTTCGCTCGTGTAACCTGCACACATATGAAGTATTCGAACATCTGTAGTTTGAATACTTCATAGCCGTGTAATGGTACGATGACATTTCAGTGGTAAACCATATATATATATATATATATATATATATATATATATATATATATATATACATACATATATATTTATATATACACACACACACATATATATATATATATATATATATATATATATATATATATAGATATATATATATATATATATATATATATATATATATACTTGTCATACTGTTCTAGAGGTTCTAGACTGAATAAATATTTGCATTTTGTGATAAAATGCAAACCATGGAATGTCCATCTCATATGAGCAGTTAACATTTGGATGAGCTTGATGGGAAAGAAGATAAGACAGACATATTGCTTGTTGAAAGACAGCGATTTCTGTTTAGCTAAATGTGAACTGGTTGCCATATGGAGGACATAGTTATCTAGCGATGTGTTTTACATTAGAGGGGAGGCTTTCAAGTTGTTTTTTGTGAATAGTTGTGCACTTTCTCATACTCTTTTGTTGTTTATTACAGTTTGGGAAGTGATAACTAAGACTGGGGAGTCCACTTTTATCTATGATTCTGTGATCATGGCTATGTTAGGGAGATGAGTGATTAAATTCTATGATCACAGCTTTGTTGGGAGATGAGTGATTAGGAAGTAGTGTGACTGTTTTAGTTTATTTGTAATACTCCTGAATTCAATCAAGTTATTTTTATTAGTCTGTGAGTTTGGATATGTGAGCGATGTGTCTGTTGCCTTGGATTTCTTTCAATGAAACCCCTTATTAAAGGAAGTTGATCAGTACTGTTATCCAAGCTGTACATTTTATAAATCTTGAATAAGGAAAAATAGCCTGTTTTCAATTTTATAGGACTAAAATCCTGAAGTGATCTATAGTATCTTGGTGGAGAAGGGTAACTGGCGTCTGGGTTTTAGGGTAAGGTGGAATTAGTGTTTATGTATATGTGGGTGTGGATTTCTTATGGAGGGGAATTTGGTGTCATTAACAGTGTAAGAAGGGTGTTGCTCAAAAAGTAGAGATAAGGAAAGGGTTTTGGTAGTGTGACTCGATATAAAATTATAGAAAGCATATTCAATGGCATATCTAGCTAGATCAAGGGCTAATTTAGCATAATATGGGAAGTGTCAGATTGCTGTGGTATTGATGGTATGGACTTAGAATGCAGCGAAGATTGGGGGCTAAGTCAAAATCTGGAGGATTTCAGAGTTGCTTTAAAATTTGTAGGGTACAGGGTAAGTGCTGTTTGAAAGTGTTAAATAGTCTCACTTTTAGGGGATCAACGTGTCAAGTGGTAGTGGGTCTGGTTAAAGCAGTAGAGTGGTATTTATTACTCACTACTGTCATGGCAAACTGAGGTACAACTGTAGTAACGTGGTGTGCCAGCTGGCTGGAAACAGGGTTGCAGTGGGGGAGCAAGGTTTGTACCTGGGTAATGTTTGTAAATTGGGAGTCAGACGACTGGAAGAGTCTTGTCAATGATAAAAGCATAAAACAACTACGGGTGTATGAAGTGTTCTTATCTTTGGGTGGGGAACATGTTTACAAGGTTTGTATTGTAAGAGTTGTAGAATTGCTGAGACCAGTTGTGTTGACTGAAATTTTCCTGCAGCACTAGAGTCAAACCAGAAATAAAGAGAAGAAGAGCTGGAAGATATGGAAAAGGTTCTCCTTATCCAGCAGTTGATATGAATTAAATCCATTCAGTTAATAGTGTGCAGAAACAAGTACTGAGTAAAGGGTGATCTGGCTAAGTGATGGATATGGAATACATTTGTAATGTCACATGGCTGAAACTCAGAAAGGCATTACAATGAAAACAAAACGTCAAACCTCCAAATACCTAAAACAATGAGTGAAAAGGTCACACAGAAAAAACAATCAGTAAAAACTAAAAGAAAATTCTAGCCAAGCTAGACTTTCCACAGAGTGACCCCTCAAACCTCTTGTATTAGAGGCACATAGAATATATGCAAATGACCCTTATGAACATCAGGTGTCTCAACCATATGGCGATTCTGAATGGCTGTGCCTTTTTTTCTTTTAAAGTCATTTGATGGACAAATTCAGGCCAATAAAGCCAGTCCTCCAAATACCAAAAAACACCACCCATTCAATGCAGAGGGCCAAGCTCCCCTGCACCCCCAACACACCGCAGCTAACTATATATGCCAACTATTACACTACAGCATGGAAGCGGGCAATTCCCAGACACCACTGTTCCCCTATCCTGTCAAATTCCTGTTTTTGGTGTTTTGTGCTCCTGATAATGTCATTTAGCATTTTGTCCATTTGACATTACAAATGTATCCCACGGATACATATTTAAATAGGACCTGAGCGATCTGAAGATGACTAAATGTTGAATGGGCTGTCTGTCTACTATACTGTAGAATTAGCTCTTTAACTAAGAATGATTTTGTGGGTGTGAGTGTTGGGGAGCAGACAATACTGAGGTAATGTAGAAACTACAAGCAATTTATAGTCTATGCTGTTATTACTGTCTCCTATGAATTGTTCTTTTCTTGCTGCATTATTTGCTTTAAATGTCTTGTCGGTGTTATTTGCTGTTGTCATTGTTATTATTTTAGTCATTATAACCCCTTGTGATTATTGTATTGTAAACTTTTACATTTAAAATGCTTTGTACTTATCAGCTAAACTACTAATTATATAATTGCTGGCACTTACCACTGTAAGACAGACTCATCTGGCCCACATGGAAGACCAATCAACTTGTACACCTTCTACTGGCAACCTCGACCATATGGAGTTTGACTTTCTGAAAACTCAATCAACTGATAGGGTCCCCTGTAATGATATATATATATATATATATATATCTATATATATATATATATATATATATATATATATGGTTCTACTTTGGTTTATTGAATTTACACTTACCCGAATCTGTATTTGCCAAGACGACTTCACCAAATGCTTTAAAAAGCAAAACTATGAATGACCAGAATTTTTCGCCAGGAAATGAAAAATGAACCACTTGGTCAACAGGGAAACATAATAAAACCGACTCAATTAAACCCACTACAGTGTCAGGGGTTGCACTCCCACATTCCCCCCTAACTAATTATACTAACTCCAAGATTGCACTACACTGGGAAAAGGATAAAGTTCACCCTGGTGCCCAAGTGTTTTGTTTCTTGCTGAAAAATTCTGGTGATTCTAGATTTTGCTTTTTAAAGTGCTCGGTGAAGTTGTCTCAGCAAATACAGATTCAGGTAAGTGTAAATTCGATAAACCAAGGTAGACCTATCTATATAGATATATATCTTACAAATATATAGTTTATTGACAGAGTCAAGTACTTGAGAAATTCATAAAAAGCCATCTTTGTCAAGAGCTGGAGGTGTTGTGAGTAGTAAGATCGAGTGTGTGTGTGGCTACTCTAAGTGTGGGACTGGACGTTAAAGCCAAAACTCTTGGATATACTTAAAGTTTCAGCATTAATTGTGGGAGTGTATGTGTGTGTGTGTGTATGTGTATCTGTGTGTGTGTGTGTGTGTGTGTGTGTGTGTGTGTGTGTGTGTGTGTGTGTGTGTGCATGCGTGCATGTGAATATCTGAAGGTTAGGGTTGAGTAAGTGCTAAGGAAGGGATATATTTAGTGATGTGTGTGTGTGTGTGTGTGTGTGTGTGTGTGTGTGTGTGTGTGTGTGTGTGTGTGTGTGTGCGTGTTGGTGCCAAGTGTAGTGGTAGCATCATTTAAAGGGGTTTTCCTAAAGTAAGCTGTAGGGTTAAGGTTATGTTGAGCACAGATTATTAAAGTGATACAAGGAAGTTTCCCCATCTGCCTTTACTATTGTGTGCTAGTTCTAAGCCTAACACTGCCCCATACCCCAAGTGTACAGATTACCTTATGAAAACTCCTTTCCACAGAGCACCAGTATTCAGACTAAGTGCATATGAAGTTAGTCCTAGGGATAACCAACCACAAAAAGGGATTTATATGAGATTGATTATAGTATGTTTTCAATGTGCTGGCACTGAATACCTACATTTCAGTGTTTGTGCGTGATAGTATAGCAATATAGACTCGTATACATTTATATATAAGAAACAGCTACATCAGTATACAGAAACTATTCAGTTTTATCAAACCCAAGTTTGATAAAAAGTATACAGATAACAGACTTTTTTTCTGCAAGTGAAATAGCTTCATCAGTGATACCATGTCATCCTGCTTAATCTGCTTATATAGATAGCCATCATTGTACAAAATATGCATTTAAAAATTAATAATGTAAAAACACTAAACAAAAGATGAAAACATTTTTCTAAATTCAGAATAATTATGTACTTCTCCAATTCTAAATAAATTGTTATGAAATCCCATGATCGAGGAAATGCTGTGGTAAACTTTTTATGCCACCCTATTGGTATTTATAGTAGTTATATAGCATCCCTTTAAATCTAGTGACAGTGAAGAAGCCATTCCATGTGCAGACACTAAGTATCCATCCATGGTAGTAAGTTGATTCAATTATAATTCAGCCAAAAGAGAACATGTTTAAGCATTACTAAGTACAGGTAATCAAATAAATAAATATCTAGATATCATCAGACATCTAGTGTCTATCAGCTGTAAATACATTCCAAAACAATCAAAATACTGTGTATTAATATATTAATAAATCAATAATTTTCATTCATCTTGATCAAAACAAAAGTCTAACATTAGTAATCAACTTTCTGTCTTTGATATTCAAGACATCAGATGAACGTCCATCTGATAAATGTGGACCAGGAGTCACCCTGTCAACTCGCAATAAACATAAATGAAATAGTTTCTAAACTAACAATTGAATGGCGTATCCAAAAAACAATGACTATTAATAAACACTTAATAAACTGTTTCTGTTAGTGGATCTGTTATCATTTTTTTTTTGGATAAATAAAACATGTGCTTTTAGTACGACATGTTTATACAAGCACTTATTTTATGCTTACACCTAATGTTATTTATATAGGCTGAAATTCTCATCTTAAATAATTTAGATTTCGGTCTTATAAGAAAGGATCTGCCTTATATACAAGATCTGATAAAGTCTTATCAGGTTCAAAATGATACAAAATAAAGCAGTTTGAAAATAAATCTAAGATCTCTGTGTGCATTTCCTGATTTAGAAGGCTTACTTAGGAAGGAAGAAAATACTGCGGTGGTGGTGCTGCGGTAGCGTTGTCACCTCACAGTAAGACATTGTCCTGTTTGATTCTCAGCTTGAGCGTCTTCTGTGTGGAGACATGCGTGAATGGGTGTACCGTCGTTGAAGGTTGTGTGTCAGGGCCGGCAACTCGGCACATACAAATCTACTGCCAATCATTAGCGGACCGGAGTTCCGCTGTGGCGACCCCTAACCGGGAAAAGCCGAAAGACACAACAACTTAGGAAGGAAGAAAGACTGAAACAATCTTTGCTCGCTAAAAACTTCGACTGAGAGCACCAACTCTGCAACTTAATTGTTTGTTATTCCTGTAGCTGTTTTTGACAGAGTAGCTGGCACTTGGCAGAAGGCTTCATTTAGTGTTTCTATATGCTGTTTCCTGTATAAAAGGAACCAGATGTTCAGTGTGCTACTTTTTAACTTCTTTCATTAATTCCTTCACATCTTCCCAGTTTGGGAGTTCATCACATCTCCACTTATGATCTTTTATTTATTTTTTTTTTTTGCTACAAGACATAGCAATGTTATTAACTGCTTACATGTCTTCTTACTTTTAAATTATGATCCCACCTTATCTGTCAAACATAATTCATCAAGTCCAACTCCTTTAATTTAATCACCGATGGTTTGATATGCAATGCAAATACCAGGAGGACAGGGGGTATCCCTGTCTAATCAATCTAGACAGAGAGTCCCTGACATTTTAATTTTCACATTACCTGGGTACTAAGTCCCCTTTAGTAAGTCTAACAATTGTTCTGAAAAGCCAAATCCCCACATAGTTAAAATATGAAAAACCAACCTTAGTCTGTCGAATGCCTTCCTTGTATCCAATCCCACCATTAATAATAAACTCTGCGTCTTATTTTCAGCTACATGTTTATCTATAACTGTTTTGGTGATAATATCAAAGGTTTCTCTTCCTTCAGTAAATCCATGTTGATCTAAACCTATGATTCTGGCCAGCAGGATCTATATGACATAGTCGAAGTTCAATAACTCCGATCACCTAATGGTCAAACCATTATGTTCGAAGTTACAAAACTTCGACTGGGGAAAAAAAACAACGGACAACAAAATAAATTGTAAGCAGGGGGGGCAAACCCCCCTCAACCCCCCACACCCCCACTACTTAAATATACCAACTCCGAGATCACACCCCATTGAACAAAATGGAAACCTCCGCTTATGAAGATTTCCACTCAAATGCTCAAACTTTTACAAATTCTAACTTATGGTCTCCACCATAAGTGGTAGGAACCCAGCCAGAATATAATCATGATTAAGCATGGGCAAATGTCTCTATGCCCTTGAGTCATTTGGAACTGGGCCTTCTTTTGGTAAAAAAATAATTATAGGATCCTTTTCCTATTCAGTATAGAGCTAAACAGGTTCACCCAGAGCTCCACTATTTCCTGTTCCACTATCTCCAGGTTCTGATTAGGATACTATCCAAGCACAGGAATGTCCCTGCCAGTTGATGACTATTTGCTTGTCTTATTTCCTCTCTACTTATTTAAATTGAAAGATTATGTTGTTCATCGTCTGTGATTTGCGGGATTGGGAGAGAGATAAGACAGTTTGCTGACTTTTCCTCCCACCCCATCATTTTATAGCCTACTTACAGATTTTCTGAAAATAAGTTCGTATCACCTCTAACATCCTATCTGTCTTCATTTCTGGTTTTCCAGTTTGGGGATTATTCATTTTCATATGATGCTGTACTTTCTTCAACCTGTTTTTGTGCCGACACTTTTACTATCTTTAGGGGAAACTCAAAGTGTGAGTTTTTCAGGGTCACTCTCCTGTATTTATTAAGGTTTATCAAATATTCCTTACTTTCTGCATTAATCCATTCTTGTTTCTCTTGGTCTGACATTCTCTCCTGTTTGGCCTCTAAGCGTTCCACCTTGCAGAGCCCCCAAGATATTGACTATTCTTATTATATCATTCCTGATTCTCCATTTGTCTGATTCCATACTGCAACTTCTATTTTAGAATGTCCCACTTACCACCAGGCCCTGGGAGGTTACAATTCAGAGAGGATAGTTTTACTCTGAGCACCCCTTAAAATCATGTTTTGCCATTAAGTAAGTGCAGAGCATCCAGAGCTGCTCTAAGAATTTCTTTTGTGGAATTTTTACAACTGTAAGAATTGGAGCATGGTCACAATCGGGTGGTTCTAGAATTAGTGATGAGTGTACTATGTTCTGTTGATACATAAAGTCTAGATAGCCTTTGCCCAGTTCTAATAATTAACAGAATAATAACTAAATTCCTATCTGAAAGGGAAGTTCTAACTCACATCTAATAAACTAAATAATTTTAAATATTTACTTAAGTAATGTGTTTCTACACTAGCCTGATGACCCTGTGTGCCCCCAGACACATTATCTGCTATTGTCACTAAGTTTCAGTCACCCCAACCAAGAGAATACCTTGATGGAAAGTTAACATTTCCCCTAGTACACCCTTAATGTCCTGCATAGATGTTTTGGGAGCAAAATAAATATCTGGTTTTGTTAATCTCTTGACACTCTAGTATCCTCTCATTACTACAAATGTAGCCCTTGGATCTGATGTCTTTTTTTATATTATTACACTAGCCTTCTTTTATACCAAGATTACCATCCCCTTTTATCTTTCACCTTCTAGCTGACTTCAGTTTTCCAAATATTTTTGTTCCAGTGCCCAGAAGTGTGTTCTTGCAGCAACTAAAACTGTGCCCCCATTTTAATGACATGAGCCATAACCATGTCCCATTTATCCCTGTTAACCAGTCCATTCACATTCCAGGAAATAATCTGCATAACCCTCTAATGTATAACCTGTTTCCTTTCTTTGAAGAGTTTTAGCTTTCTGCCTTCCTGTTTTAACAACCCCTCTTTTCATGAGCATATAAATATCTGCTTTTTAATTCCCTTTCTATCAACCCCATAACATGACAGCTTAGTGCATCTGCAAAATACTCCCTTGTATGTTTCCTTCTGTTTTATAAACCCCATACCAACCCAGTAAGAAACATTAAATACTATATACACAACACTGGGTCTTTTCAACACTTCCTCCAACAATACTTGTTTTTGACAGAATGAGAAAATGGCACTGAAACCTGGAAAATTGTTGAGTTATGCAGAGGAATGAATAATGTCTTGTTAAAATTTAAAGACAGTATTAATTCTAATAATTTTAGAATTAAATTTAGCTTTCAAGTGGAGTTATTCACAATTGATTTCTTTTAAAAACACAAGCTGAGCTGAAAAATATATCCATGCCAGATCTGCTAGTACATCAACAAAGAAGCAAAACGTTTGATGACAGAATAAGATTTATTGCCACATTTGGGACAAGTGTTTTTAAGATAAGCACATTGTTGATAGGCAAGGGCAGATTTCATTGTATAATAACATTCTGAGTTCACTTTTGTCAAAACAATGTTGGTTTAGTTACAGAAATACTAAATGATTAGCTCAAAGTTTTAGTCATTTAAGTGGTATTATTATTCCTAAACATTTCTCAATACATCAGATTGTAAGTAGCTAATCTTGTGGAAGGTGTACTACAGGTTCTTGTGAAAGGTATATTACTTAGTGGTACATTTTCTGAAGTATACACTTCACTACTGAAAATTCCTGGGACTATTTCAATATTAGGGCCCTGGTTAATTGTTCTGTTGATAAACGTGTGTACTGCCAGGTTTAGTTCGTAGATAAACTTCAAAGTGACTCTTTATTAGCATGGGATAACCTCAAATTATATGCACGTGACTTTGATTATGTCAATAAATTGGTGTAATGTTGTAATGAGTAAGTCACTGAATATTGTAACCACTGTTAATCGTGTAAAGTATTCATTTATTTTATTTTATTTATATTTGTACTAGTAACACTTTCTTTATTTGAAAGGTTGCAGCCCAGTTGTTGGTAGATTAGCAAGGTGTACCATGCATGAAAATTGCAGAACTGTTATAATTACTGGACTTGTTTGAATAAAAAAAGTAAATAAAAGAAAAATTGGTTGTTTTTAGCATCATAAATCTATTTGGCCTTGAAAACCATTTTTAAGTGTAGTACATATTGTGTTAATGCCACACCTCAGTTAACAACAAAAGGAAGTCATTAAACTGAATGACACATAAATCAGACAAACCTAGCCAATATCTCATAATATGAATGAGCTGTCATGTGGTATGATGGTATATAATGAACTAACACCGACGGTACACAAGTTTATCAGCAGACTTGATCTGTCCAGTTCTGCGACAGTACTTTGCCACATGTATAGCTGTTTTTTTTTTCATAGACATTGAGTCAATGATATTTAATAAGGGGGTGATAACATTTTACAAGAAAACTGGGGTTAATGCAAATCACCAAACTAATTTCAATTAATCTCAAAGTCAATTAAAAAAGTGTACCAAAATGACAGTGTTGACCAAAGTAATTTCAGCGATCTTTCTGTTGACAAACTACGAAGTACGATCAGTAATACTTCATAAAAAGTACAGCTCCATCACTCTGAATTTAGACAAGTTTTATGTAAACATATATTTTATGCTTTTATTTATTTATTTTGTTTTCTTTTGTTTACCAGGAAAGTCCAGCTGGGCACAAGGCTCCTTTCCAGTGGAGGCCCTGGGGAGAAAACCTCTATATACATAAAACTAGAGAACAATATATTCCACTATTACATTTTTACATTCTATGCAAATATTAAAACATTATGTATACATGATAGTAATTCATAAGACATTATACATTTGTACTTAACAGTGAGACATATTAATGCAAAATGGTTTAGAAATGCATTTAATATATATTTAGAATAGTACTTTGCATGAGTTTTTACAGAATGCTACGGTTTCAGTGCTGAGGTGGTTCAACAGAATTTTAAGTACATCACCTATTATTGTGGTAGTGTTAGTTGGTAGGTGTAAAGAGTGTATAGAAGAAAAGTGGGACAAACTTGGAAATTGAAATCTAAGGCTTGTAATAGTTTATGGTTTTAGTTTTCAACTCCAAAGAGTTAGATCATTTTATAGAAATATAGAGTGTTATACAGAAACAGATGGCTAGAGTTGTGGGAAATGCCACGTACAGTTTATTTATTTAATTATTTATTTGTTTAATCTTATTCTGGAGTGTAAAAGCAGCATAAGCAAGAGTTAAGGGGAGGATTGTTTAACTTTAGTTTTGGAAATGTGTGAGTTTTCAGTGAGCCTAATAGGGAGTGGGATGGAGCTGCAGACTGTGTAGACATGGCTTGAGTATAGAGCATGTCCAGCTGTGTTGTTGGACTTTTGAACCACAAGGAGGTGTTTATCACTACAAAGGGGTTGCTAATTGGGGTTGGTGCCTTAAAGTTTCACAGTGCAATTTGCAGAAAGCTGAAAGCATGAGGTTCAGCCAAAAATATTTCCACTAGGGAACCATTTCCATACAAGCATAATCCCACTGCAGTCTGAATGTATTCTGGTGATTCAGATATTCCTCACTTTACATAGCCTTGAGAGTCACTATCTCATTTCATTTTGGCAGGTTCTAGAGATCCATTGATATCATGTCACTATAAATAAACTGCTATATTTCCATTTCAAAATAAAAGCCCTCTTTCTAATATAACCATTTAACCCAAATATATGTCACAGATAACCATAGGTTTGGAAAGAGAATTGTGACAAATGTTAGTGCCTACAGTTTGTAGTGTGGCGATGAAATTTTGAGGGGATTTTTTTTAATACATGTAGGGCAAATGTAAATCAGCATAATGTTATTTAATATTTTAACTGACCTGTATAGGGCATGAAGATTGGAGGCAGTCCTCGGATCAAACAAAACTATTTAGTTTAACTCCAAAAAGACTAAGACACTGAAGGATTGCAAAGCAAACACTGGGGCACTAATCAATATACTTACCCACTTACTTTGTTCTCATTCACCAAAACAATACTGTTTGGGTGATTTGAATGGGTTAACGGTCTACTTTGTCTGCCATATTGGTTTAACTTGGTACGTTGACTGCTATCATTTTTTTTCTTTTAAAAGCCCTGGTTTCAGACCCATTGCAGTCTGAAATTTAATGTCAACTGTTGCTGAAAAATTGGAAATCAGTTCTATGCTGGTAAATACCATTTTAGACACCTACCATTTTGTCAGTATTTTGTGATCTCGTATTTGCACTACATTGCTGGTACACTTCTTGCTGTAGGGCAGAACATACATAAGATGTAATTACAGGAAGTGTTGAATATTTCATGATGACTGCAGCACAAAAACAAAAATGGATGGTAACCAGTAGTTTAAAACTTTATCATTTCTGGGGTTTTTTAATCATAAATTAGACTCTTCTAAAGTAAGTTGCAATTCGTTTGTGTCAAGATAATTGCTAACATTTTTCTGTAGTGCTTTATTGGATATTTGCTAATGACATCCTTTTAAGCACATATTTCACTGCATTACATCCCTTTTTCCCTCGTATGAGCACTTTTGACTGCATGCTTCTTATTTGCAAAGCATGCACATCAGATGTTTACGTGGATATAATTTCTGATACACAACGTTGTGTATATTAATCTCCGTTTCTTTTTACATCATGTTTTTGGGCACAGCCCACACTGATCAGTGGCTACTGTTCCTTATCAGCAATCACTCTGCAGGCCATTTATTCTACTGTTACATGAGAGATGGCTATGAGGTCTTGACTCGAACATACACAAGAACGAAGGAATATTCCTATTTTTCTCCTACCATTATCTCAAACTCCCCCTTCAGTAGTTGCGTGTCATTGCTCACTGCATATTACCAAGTTATATTTCAGTGGAGGCATAGGAGCTAGCACCTCCACTACTCATGGGACGCTGATGTGCTGACATTTTAAGAAAGCCTTGGTTGTACTACCTAAGTACATGAAGCATTCTAGTGTTATTCATTCCCCTTACATTGTCATCCTTCTCAGCCCTACTCGGTCAACAGTAGAAATGAATACACCCTGAACACTGGGCTGGTATGTTAGTGACATAAACAGTATCCAGTTATGTTCTTGCTCAGTACAAGACAGTCTGGACTAAGATATAATCAGTGTTTAATTAAGATATTAAGATTAGTGATTATTGACCATCCTGTTTGAATCAATTTAAGTAATCACATGTATCAGGTTTTAATACATCAAACATGCTTGTGTGTGTAAAACAGAGAGAGATAGAGAGGTGTGTGTGTGTGTGTGTGTGTGTGTGTGTTTGTGTATGTGTGTGTGTGTGTGTGTGTGTGTGTGTGTGTGTGTGTGTGTGTGTGTGTGTGTGTGTGTGTGTGTGTGTGTGTGTCTGCGTGTGCATGTGTGTGTATGGTTTTGGCTGCCATCCACATATACAAAAACAAAAGATAGATTTCTTCAGTAAAATAATTACCTGCCACCACATAAAAAAGTCAATACTTTGCAGTTAGCTACAGTTCTAGAAAAAGCAATTACATATTCTGTGCAGTCATTTTTACATGTTGTGTTTTACTTATCTGCTCCACATTTTACAGAAAGACGCAGCTGCATGCTTTGTACACTTTTTATACGTTGCACAGTTTTGTTGCATTGTTGCAAAAAAATTTTGCTAATTTATCTATGCAGTCAGATTACTGAAAAAAAAAAACAATTGCAGGTTCAGTCACATTATTTATTATGTCATGCCATATTGTGACATAGAATGATAAAGCCCCAAGTATGGTCTATGTCATCCAGGTTTGGTTAGTGGCTTGTGCATCTGAGGCACACCAGAAGGGTGGCCATGTCTGTCTTGTGAGTAAGGGCGTGTGACTGCATGCTCCTTACACTACATCTTGGTGGAGGTTAGGGGCACATAAGGGAACATGTCAGGGGCCATTGTCTGAATCACTGGTGAGGTGAGATGATACAGTGTATATCCTCATTGCATGCCTGCCCATCAGATATTTGCAGGTATATGCAGTGGGAAATAAGAGTTTAGGATATAAAAATATACTCTGGCAGCAAACGTATGCTGCCCTGAGACACTTCAGTGCACTCACTAACCCTGGGTATGGGTTGGAGTAAGTCCACGGTGTACAGGAATGCCCAGTATATTTAGTAGAGAGAGTAGAACCACCAATGACAGCCGACAGTCAGCTCTAGGGAGAAAAACACCTCAAAAATGTATTTACATTTTACATTTAAAAAATACACCTGCCAGAGTTCATTACAACTTCTTTAAAAAGTTAACAATATCTTGTGTTTTAGTACTTTATTAGCAACATTCTATTTTTTTTAACAAGTGCCATACCTAGTGTGGGGTGAAGGGATTGGCTGTCCTTGGTGAACATTGTGGAGGGGAGCCAACCAGTAGTGCTGAAGAGCTGCTCATCAGTAATGAATGAAGTATTAATTTCATTTTCCATGGCTGAAATCACATCTGCTGAAATGGATGGATTTAGTAGCTTAACTGTTCAGTTTAGAAATCTTCAACTTCAGAAGATTTTGTTTTTATTTTTGGTCTTCATATTTTGAGAATTTTTTTGGGGGGGAGGGTGGTGGGGACTGGGAGGATCACCTGCCTGGGGACTGTTCAGTTTGGCAAATAACTTTATCACAAACATTTTAGCTTCCCCTGTCTGCAGCAAATCTATTATATTTCTCTAGACCAGTCCTGTAGGTTGTAATATAAAAAAAAACATGTATCAATTTAATTATGAATAAGAATACTAGTAAAAATTCTGTACTAAATGTTTTTGTATTTTTCCTTTGCAGGAATCTTAATGCCTTTTGATGTTCTTCATGACCATAGTTGGACTCTCAAAAATTCAGTACCAGTAAATAGTCAGCTCCTAAGACTTTCAAGAATTTTAATTTGAGATTCAAGGCTTTCTCATATATTTTTCCATATAATATGTTTGCTTTTGTTTTTTATATATGCTTTTTAAATAGTAACATGCATTATTGGGAAAGCTTAATTCTGGTAACTACTGATTATTACTTTATATCCCACACTGTTTTAGGGCATGTATATTTTGTACCAGTGCTGATTAATTGCCAAACCATTATAGACAATCTGCCATGAATGTTGTATGCTACTGTAAGATGAACACCGGAAACATGAACAGATGTCAAAGTATACCTTTATCAGGGACAAATTAGCAAGGGGGCCAATAGAGCTGCAACTTAAGGCTTACATTTTCTGAAATAGGTCCTTTTACTTCTTCTCCTGGTTTAGTCTGAAATCCTGCGCTAATGTCATACAAAATAAATAGCCCCCTTATGGTTTTCAGCACTAGACCCATGAAACCCATAATCCAGCAGTGACATTTATATCTATATTAACACAACCATGATGTGCCACATATAGAATGCACATATTAAGGAAATGCTTATTTTGTAAATCAGAGTGAAATATATATGATACATGATTCATTACTTCAATTTATAATTACATTTTAAATTTGACTTCTTAAAGTATGCATAAAGTTTTAAATTACTGTTTTGGCAACACATAATTTTGGGCAGGCACTTTGGACCAAAATAAGTTAATTTGCAGTTACATTTTGTGCAGTTAAAGTAGAGATCAGAATCAGTTCCTTCCAAATGTTCCAAATTACGGTATCGACAGAGACCAATACAAACCAAGTTATATATAGAGTTGGGATTTTTGCTAAGCTGATTCAAACAATCCAGATCATGGACTCGAGACCACTGAATGTGCGTCAGCTTTAGTTAAAGCTGTTACTGGTAAAGGACAGCTTCAGGCACTCAGCAGGTAGTGCACCCCCATTAATAAGATGAAAACCAAAGGTCTGTGGGTTTTGTTCCTGTATAATCTGCTTTGGGATCATGTTCTAGTGCTAACTCTGGGATGTAACTTAAAGGCAGTTTTACAGTCTTTCAAGTGAAAGTCACATGTGCTTGAAATCGTCATAGGTCAAACGGATCAAGCTTATTAAAAAGAGTAGCATCATTTCACAACATGGACAGATTTCCCCAAGTTATTACAAATACAACTTAATGTACATAAACAGGTTATAAGCTTTCTGCAAACAACTTGTTAACTGGAACTAAAATAAAATTACATTTCCTCCACAGAGATGTAGTTTTGAAAATAACATAAACGTTAGTCATCTACTAGGATGTTTATATTTATTTCTATTTTATTTTTATTGTTTTCTAATTTGCATATTTTATACAGAGTTTTCTTTTTGTAGGTGTGAACTAAGGAATCCAAGTTCACTGAGCACCTCACTGCAGATTTCTTTCTGTATAGTTCTGAATAGACTGAATAATAAAATGTTAAAGGTTAAGTAAATCTACACTCAAAATATATTATATCAGTGGCACATTATAAGGGTTCTCTATTGCAATTCCAAGACCCATAATTGTGACTTCCTGAATTACAAAAAAAGCAATGGAAATTACAGTATAACAGCAAATGTCTATAATCACTATTCTACTTTCTGGATCTTTTTGCAAGGGTGGAGCCCTCTGTATACCTCCATATTGGGGGATGCACTGTCACATCCCTATTATTTAAACATACTGACTCCAATGTCACCAAGAACTAACAACATAGAATTACTTAACCAGCATGGATGCAAAGAATACATTTCCAGTAACTCTATCCATCAACTTAATTTTCATTTCAGCATTATAATTTTAAATAATCAGTGTTCATTTTTCCATTCATGATCTTGGAATACAGTTTGAAATATCACTTCAATATCTTTGTTCTTTAACATTTTATGATTGTAGTTTATATTATTTTCTGTTTTGCTATTGCTTCAAAATAAATAAAATAATATGCACTATATCCATTGCATTTTGCACACTCAAATCTCTGTAGAACTTTCCCTGTTTAATATTCTGATAACAGTATCCATCTGTATATCCTTAATCATTTAATAAAGTATAATAGGTGAAGTTGGCTTGCTGGAGTGCTCACTGTGTTGAGTTTATTATTCAAGTATACTTTTTTCCAGCATTTGCTTCTTATTATTTTTATAAGTAGCATTCTTTCAAACAGAAAAAATAAAGTGGAAGAAAAAGCACAGTACTGTTGTAGGTTTTTTATGTGTTTTTTTGTCACCATGCTTGCTAATCATCAAACCTTGACAGGTTTATATAGCATTCTTGGAAAAATATGCTGTGTAGTCTGCAAAAATGCATTAAACTGGGTAGCTCATGTTTTCTATGTTTGGAGAGTCTTTCTAAGTTAATTCATGATGACAATTGTGTCAGTTTAGTGCACTTCAGTGAATAGGATGGATGCCCATTCAGAATGATGTACAACAGTACAATAATACAAGTGATGTCATCGCAGAATGATGTACAACAGTACAATAATACAAGTGATGTCATCGCAGAATGATGTACAACAGTACAATAATACAAGTGATGTCATCGCAGAATGATGTACAACAGTACAATAATACAAATTATGTCATCAGTAGCCATGTTAAACAAATACAATTTATTGTATAGCATGTTCTTGCCAGAAAACAACATATTAGTGAGCAATGAAATAAAGAAAAGTGGACAACATTTACAGCAGATCTTTGTATTATCATGAATAATTTGATTTGGAATCTTGAAACTGATCTAGGACATTTTCCTGGATGACTTTTTACTGGGTAAAATAGTTTTCCAAAAACACTTATTGTCCAAGAGTAGTGTTGAAATAAATGAAAAATGCATTTTACACTGTAGGATGGTTCAATATTTAATATACTCAACCTCAGAGAACAGCAGTAGTTCACACAGTGCAGTGATCTCACAATTGGAAGCTGTTTATGAAGTCAAACACCCTGTCATCATCACTTGGCCAACTATTTTTCTGAGATTTGGGATCTGGTACAATTTATTTAAGGTGATGTCTGGATACTCTCTCAGCTATATGACATTCATGGGTTTCCATTCTTATTTGCAGTAAATTGTTTACACAAAATCAAGAACTCCCCATATAAACAAGGGTATCATTAAAGAGGTACCTCTGCAGATGAATAGATGATATGTGGAAAACAAGAACATGAGAGCACTGGCCTTACTAGTTCTTCTTCATAGTTGTACAGACAAAGAAATGCTACAATAGCTAAAAGGTTCCAGAGATAACTAAGTACACCAAAAATGAAAAATCAAGGTTCCAACCATCAGATAGCACTTCCTTTATTTGATACAAAAAAAATCAAAGTTTTCAAGCAATAGCTCTTTTTAGTGTGATTAAAATTGTGGTCACATTGCATTTATATAAAATCCCAGCCTATAAGTAAAAGGATGATATAATAAATCACGACATAAATTGAATTAAAATATTTATAAAAATACATTACTAAATATACTAATTATATAAATTAATAAAAGTTACAAAAATAAATATATATTTAAAAGCAAAGTTTAAAAATAATATAAACATATATGAAAAAATTCTATTAACATATATGAAAAAATTCTTAAAAACACTTAGGTCACATAGTTCCTTTAACAAAGGATTCAGACTATTTATCTCATTTAATCCAGGTGGGTGATGCACCCTAAAAAAATTAATCCACTTATATTCCATGATTTCTGTTTTGTTATTTAAGTCCTCTCCTTTCTTACTCAGATATAACTTCTGTAGCACTCCTTTTTGTATTACATGTTTTGATAAAGCATTAAGTTTCAACTTTTCTATGAATATCAGAGAGGTGTGAAGCGATTCTCTCTTTTAACTTCTGATTTTTTTGCCTGCATCAAAACAACTACATTTTACATAATTTGCAAAATAAACTACATTCTCTGATGCCCTTCTATTCCCATGATGCAGTATTCAACATATCGGTTTACTCCTCTTGCTTCACTAATGTCTGGCCAGTATACAAAAGTTTTCAGTCACTGTATGGTGCATGGGACATCTGACATGGCTTAAGGAACATGGGCCATAAAAGTGACACCTGCATGCACCAGCTCTCAGAATTTCTCAGCCTCCAGTTGAAAGCCAGGTGTTCTTACCATCATGGCAATCAGATTCGAGAAATCAGATAAGTGTCCCATTGGGGAACCTTTTAGTCCTTTTCTTTCATTCAATGCCTATTCGTTTTCTTCCAGAAAAGGCAAGTGTAAGTGCAGCTGTCAGATACCTCACAAGGACATCCATGATCAGCGCCTCTTTTGTTTGGGATGGTCGCACGATTACAAGGCCTGCTCCATTTGTCACATTTGTGCCCAAAACATTGAGCAGCAATATGCATGTGCTTAACCTATATTTAGAGAATCAAAAGTTAAAACAAATAGCTTTAGGGATGAAGGGTTCTGCTGATGTACGTACTGAGCTGTCAAAAAAAAAAGCCAGGACTATATGGCCTAGCACTACAGCTGCGCCTCTTGCGTCCAACCCTCAGCCTGTGGCTGACATTGGCCTGGTATAGGAATGAGGCAACGCTGCCTCAGATATAGCAAGTACCTCCATGGAAGCCGCATAATCCCAAGTGGAGGGCACATCCATAGAAGCTTTTCTGACACTGGGAGAACCAGGGCTTTCAGTTGTTGTTGTTTGTCTTTTGGCTTTAAATCCCTCCGGTTCCTTACAGTCTCAGACTCCAGGCCTTCTTCCCTTCAGACACCCGCCAGGTCTCTAAAAGAGAAGGATAAAATGAAGCATCTCTCTACTCATACTGAGAGCATGCCTGACTGGCAAACTTTCAGCCAAAGTCTGTTTAATGCCTTCATGGGCTTACGTCTTACATCTGCAGGGACTGCTAACATTCCACCTGCAATTCTGAGTCTAAGGCCTCAAACTACAGATCCAACCATGAGGGAAGAGGAAGATCTCTCTGATTCTTCATCTGAAGAATCCCTTTCATACACTTCCCAGCTTTCTCCTCCCTTGGGATATGGTTCCTCAGGAGAAGAATCTGTTGATCCTGACTCTCCAGCTGAGGATTTGACCTTTGAGGAAACCATTTCCAAGATGAAAGAGCATTTTAAGGGGGAATCCTCTGAAATAACTGAGGTCCAAAAAGGTATCATGACCTCAATCAGATGGATTCCCCAAGCCTGTCTGCTGTTCCCCCAATTCTGTCTGCCTTCCTGGATGCCTTTTCTTCAGCATCCTTAAATCCTGACTCACAACCACGTGCTCCATGCAGACCTGATAGACTTTATAAAGTCCCTGAGACTGCCAATTATCTCCTTAAGTGTCCCCCAGCAGACCCTGCCACCATCTCCATTCCACAGATGGGGCATCTAAACTTTTACCCACCACCACTATCCTTCCTGCTGACAAAGACAGCAAAAACATGGAACGTATGGGTAAGAAAATGTACACCTCTACTGCTCTGTCCTTCAGGGCTACTAACTACCAGACACATGGCTAAATATGCCTTATCTGTCCTGGAGAAAGTTTCTAAGGAACTGGCTGATACACCAGATTGTGCTGCCAAAGCTTCACTGTCTTCCCTTCTGGCTCTCACCTCCCAGGTTACCAGGCACTCAATAAAGTGCAGTTATGATGCTGCTGACGCCTCAGCAAGATCAGCAGCATCAGCAGCTGCCTTTAAAAGGTACTCCTGGCTACACCTCCAGCCCCTTCCAGATGATTTTAGGGCAAAGCTGATTGATGCCCCCCTGGACAACTCAGACTTGTTTGGTGCAAAGGTGGATGCTTTGTTTAAGTCACTTCAGCAAAAGGGGAAAGAAATGCAATATTTGAAACATCTACTAGCCTCCCCTGTTCCAAAATTTCAAAGGAACTACCCAGCTAAAACACAGTTCATTAGAAAACATTGTCACCCTGCTGCTACCTCAAGGTCTAGAAAACCTACCAGAAAGCAACCCCCACCAGCTAGAGCTACACCATCCTCTAGCCAGAGGCTGCACTTTAAAGACAGGGCAGGTAGCATCTGACTACCTGTCAACCTTACAACCCCCTCCTCCTCCCTCTCTCCCTCTGTTGATACAACTCTCTCACTGCCTCCTTGTGTGGACATCCATCACCTCAGTCAAATGGATCCTTTCAATCCTTCAAAATGGGTATTTCATGACCTGGCTTATGCCCCCAAATTGAAAGGGCATCCCACAACCTCCAAACCAACCGTTACACCTCCTGCAGCCAATGCTATGAACACTGCTGGCTCAAGGTACCATCGAACCAGTGCCTCTTGCAGCAAAAGGAAGAGGTTTCTACTCCAGGATTTTCCTGGTTCCAAGAAAAGGCAGTCCTTGGAGACCAATTCTAGATCTCTCATGTCTCAACCTATTCCTAAAGATTCCAAACTTTGTGATGTTGACATTACCAACCCTTTTCCCCTTCTGATCTCCCAGGGGTTTATGGCCACCTTAGATATAAATGATGCCTATCTTTACATCTCCATAAAGCTCACTTTCAGAAAATGCCTGAGGTTCTTAGTGGCCCCTTCTCACTTTCAATTCTCTGCCTTGCCCTTTGGGCTTTCCACTGCACCCAGGGTTTTCACCAAATGTTTGGCTCCAGTGATTGCCTTCTGCAGGACAAAGGGAATCCAGATATTCCCTTATCTCTATGACCTGCTGATACAGGCAGGCAACAAGGAGACCCTCCCACAACATATACTCCTTGTTGTTTCCCTCCTACAGTCTCTGGGATTCCAGATGCATTACCCGAAATTCCACCTGGAACCTATTCAAGACATTGTATTCTTGGGGTGCAGAATTCGGACAGACATCACAAAAGCCTACCTTCCCCTCCAAAAGGTGGAAAGCTTGACAGAACACCTACTTCTGGTCCTTCAGTCAACAGAATTGACAGCAAGGCAGTACCTCAGGCTTCTGGGCTACATGGAAGCCACTATTAACATGTTACCATTAGCAAGACTTCATATGAGAAAATTGCAGTGGTACCTTTGATCAGTCTGGACCCAAAACTCCCAACCCTTGGAGTACAGGGTTCCCCTCCTACCTGCCTCAAACTAGAAATCTAGTAGTGGTTGACATAAGTGACCCTCAATTCAGGTCTTCCTCTCCAACCACCCCTACCCACACAGATCATGCACATAGATACCTCAGACTTGGGCTGGGGAGCAACTCTGGGTGATCAGAAAGTGCAGGGTCTGTGGCCAGAACTACACAAACAAGAACACATCAATGTTTGAGAGATGAGGGTAATTCTCCTGGCCCTTTGAGCCTTCCTACCATATCTACAACAAGGTCCACTAAAGATTTTCAGAGACAATACCACAGTTCTGAGGTATCTCAACAAACAAGGAGAGACCAAGTCTTATTTACTTTGCAGACTAGCTCTACTAGTATGGGAATTGGCCACCTCAGAGGGAAAGACCCTGCAGGCAGTCTACATTCCCTCTCTACAGAACTCCCAAGCAGACTATTTCAGCAGAACCATCACAAACAACCACGAATGGATGCTTCACAAGGATGTCTTCCTGGATCTGGTCCACCAGTGGGGTACATCTCAAATAGACCTCTTTGCCCTCTCCATCAACAGGCAACTTCCTGCGTTCTGCAGCAAAATACCACTTCCTCAGGCACTGACAACAGATGCCTTCTCAATCTCTTGGAAGGGGAAGTTTCTCTATGCATTCCCCCCTTCTCACTCGCCTAGAAGGTCTTGCTGAAAATCCAGCAGGGCAGACCAAAAATCTTGTCGGTGACTCCCTACTGGCCAAGACAGCATTCGTTCCCCCTACTCCTACAACTATCCAAGGGCAATCACCACAGATTACCCCTCAGAGTGGACCTTCTCACACAGCACAAGGGATCCCAAATACACCCACAGTGGCACTTACTGCACCTCACCCTGTGGTTGATAGGATTTTGATCCCCTTCAGACACCTTTACAATGAGGACATGCTCACTGTCCTGCAAGAGGCCAGAAAACTGAATACAAGAAAATCTTGCCTTTCAAAGTGGATGAGATTTTCTGTATGGTGTCAAAAAAGACAGTTGGACCCGATTGCAAGTGAGACTCCTTTAGTTCCGTCTTGCCTGTGTGAGCTACTGCAAACAGGATTGGCCTATTGCTCCATTAAAGCCCACTTGTCTGCTATTTCAGCATGCCTTCCGCTGGACCTCCCCTCTAGTGTGCAGACTATCTGCTAAGCTTTTTCTCAAAGGGGTTCTTCACCTGAAGCCCCCAGGAAACCATCTCCACCCCCTGGGACTTAACTATGTTTTGGAAAAGCTCATGCTTCCTCCATTTGAGACAGCAGACAAAATTTCCCTAAAATACTGTACATGGAAAAATGTACTACTTGTGGCCTTGACCTCAGCCTGAAGAGTATCAGTGCTGAAAGCCCTCATGGCTTTTCCACCTTTCCTAGTTTTCCACAATGACAGGGTTACTCTTAGAACTAACCCTTCTTTCATGCCCAAGGTGGTGAATGACCTGTCCCTGAATCAAGCCATCCACCTACCTACCTTCTTCCCTAACCCACAGAGGGACTTCACTCCCTGGATGTTCACAGATAACTCAGGTTCTATCTGCATAAAACCAAGCCCATCAGACAAGCTGATCAACTGTTTGACTCCTTCCACCCCAGGACCCTAGGGAAGGCAGTAACCAAACAAACTATCTCTACCTGGATTTCCAAAGCCATCACCTTCTGCTACAAATACCATGGGAAATCCCTGCAAGGTACTGTTAAAGCACACTCCACCAGGGGTATGGCCTCCTCAGGAGACTTCTTCAGGGGTCTAGACACCTCTACCATTCTTGAAGCAGCCACTTGGTCATCAGTGCACACCTTCACCAAACATTACAACTTAGACCACATTTCCAGAGCCAGGGTGGGTTTTGCCAGTGCTATCCTTTATGGATTCCTGGAGACCACCTGTAGACCACCATCCCCTCCTTCACAGTGAGCTTTGGCACTTACCCATATGTTGAATTCTGCAACATGGGAATAGAAGAACATAGAAAAGTTGTGTAAAATCTTGTAAAGTCACAAAAATTACAGTTTGGCTTTCTCCATTCCCATCACAACTGAGATGGTTTTCATTAGAAACATCATTTGGAACAACTGGAAAGTAGTGTTGGGTAACACTGATTTGAGTAAAATTGTTGGTAATTTTCCTCTTTTTACGTAGAAAAAGACAGTTAATATTATGATCATTTTAGAGAAGGGTACCTGTGATCATACTAATGTTAACATTACATTTTATTTGGGTACGTTCCCTTGTGGAACATATAAACAATGTAGGTACATCACAGGTACCAGTTCAGTGTTGTTTAAGCACATAAATAGGACGATTCATTGTAAGGGACACTACACTTGTAAGACCAAAAATGTGGTTTATGTTGCCATGTGTGGTTCATGTGAACATTTTTACAATGGGAAAAAACAACAGCACTAAACAAATGTATATACGAACACACATTGGCTATATGTAAAAAAGGCATGTCACATGCTTTAGCTAATCATGCCACTATCTGTTCTAGTTACAAAAAGTTCTCTTTTTTTGTTTTAGAAAAAGTAAATGATGATATATTTACTGGAAACTTTAAAGTTCTTTTAGAATGTAAAGAGACCCTATGGCAGATTTCATTAAATGCAGACCAGCTTCCTGAACTGAATGACATTATTAATATAAAGTGCTTTTTACAAGCACAAAGATTATAACATTTGTTAAATACAATATTTATTGTTTATTAGAAATTATATGTTAAAATGATGACTGTTTTAGTTTAACATTTTAGAAAAAGCAATGTGCTTTTTTTATTGTTGAAAGAACTTATTAAGTATTGTTGAAAGAACTTATTAAGTGGTTTATGCATTTTATTGGCCCATTTGATCACATGAGATACACTAGTTCTTATTTAAATGTTGAAAAATATATGGATGGCATTTCTGATGAAGTTCATGGTTATTAAATTGGACGAAAATGCATTAAAAAGGTTGTGGCATCTTTTCTTCAAATCCAGTACTGGCAGTATTTTTTCTTGTGTAAAATCTTACCATAACCATAGACATCATTCTCTTCCATGTTGTAGTATTCCTTCCCACCTTTCTTCCCCCCCTGTTAGGCTGTATTTCCCTTTCTGGGTGGCACAGGACTGGCATTGCCCTTACAAGGACTGGTTCCAACTGGGGCTTATAGTTCTGTGGGCTGGTGCACGCAGGCATCACTTTTATGGCCCATGTTCCTTCAGGCACTTTTATTATACTGGCCGGACATTCATGAAGCAAGAGGAGTAAACCCATATGTTCAATATTGCAACATGGAAGAGAAGGACATCTATGGTTATGGTAAGATTTTACACAACTTTTCTCTATACATGTGGAAAAGGTATTAAATCTGAAGATTCAGTTAGATACAGAGTGAAATAATTATCCAAATTAATGTATTTATAGAAAGCGCAATGATGACAAGGGACAGTGGATCAATTACTGACCAAAGGCATTTTTATAGTTTCTGTGAAGTCTTTATAACACAGGGCTTGTTTAAGATTCCTTTTTTTCTTATATATAAAACTTGGTTTTGTGCCCACCATCTTGTTAATTTCATTGTCTGATCCAAAAATAAATAGTCCAGTATTTTCATATAATAGATTTAATTTGATCTGTATATCTATTATATTTCATAATATAACCTATGGCCCAATCATTATCTACTCTATTTCTATTTCTGTTAATTAACTCATTACGTAATAAATAGGGTTTACCCAATCTCTGTCTTTCAGTTTTCACAAATTGCATTCCTTCTTCAATCATTTTAGTATTATAAACTCGAACGGAAAAATCAGCTGCCATGCTATTAAGTTTTTGATGAAAAGTGTCTTTGTTCATATTTAATCTACTAGTTCTTAAGAATTGTCCTTTAACCACATTATATATATATATATATATATATATATATGGGTCTCCTTTAGATTACCGAACCGACACTTCAACGACACGCAGAAGACCGAGACGAAACGACCGACAGGTAAGTTGACCAAAACGGTGATTTGCCGACAGCTGAAAGACCGACAAGGGTAACGTGTGAGCATGACTCGGTAAGTGTGCGATAGTGACGGATTTAGGAGCGGTCAGGTAAGTGTGCGATATTGTGGGATTTTGGGTTAGGGTGTGGGAAAGGTGAGTGTGCGGCAGTGTCGGAGTTAGGGTTCGGGTAAGGTAAGTGTGTGATAGTGGCGGACTGTAGTTTAGAGACGGGTTAAGTGAGTTAGGTTTAGAGTGCAGGTAAGGTGAGTGTGCGATAGTGACGGGCTTTATGTTTTAGGGTGGGTTAAGTGAGTTAGGGTTAGGGTGCAGGTAGGTTAAGTGTGCGATAGTGACAGTCTTTAGGTGTAGGGGTTAAGGAGTTAGGTTAGGCAGGGGTAGGGTAACTGTGCGGTAGTGTCGGACCTTGGGGTTAGGGTTAAGGTTAGTGGATATGTTATTGTGTGTCGTGTAGTTTACGTTGTTTGTGTCGGTGTAATGGTGTTCGGTTTTGTGAGTTGTCGGTGTTGTGTGTTTTCGGTTATTTGGGGTCGGTGTTTTGTGTGTCGGTGAATTGTCGGTTCGGTAATGTAAAGTAGATCCATATATATATATATATATATATATATATATATATACACACACACACACACACAAACATTACATAATGTTGGAATGTACATATCTCGTAGACTCCACATTCTTTTTATATATAGTTGTATAAAATTTCCCATTAGAATAAATAATGTTTAAATCCAAAAAAATCACATTACTAACAGAATAATTAAATGCAAACTTTAAAAAAAATCAGTAGTCATATGCAAATAAGTGTTTTTATGGTCCGTGACCAAAGTAAAAAAACAAAAAAAATCAATGACAAACCGTTTATAAAACATAAGATTTTCATTCTTAAATTTCTTTCGATTATTAATGGTCTCAAATATGAACAGCTCTTCCCACCTAGATAATACAAGGTTAGTGTAACTGTTAGCCATAGGTGTACCCATGGCTGCACCCAATATCTTGTGAAAAAAATCATTATTAAAAAGAAAACCATTATTAGAGAGCGTCACATCAAGCATAAAACACAGTATTTTAATCTTAGAAGTAGTATACGAACTGCGTGCACATAAAAATTACCTTACATACTGAATACCTAAATCATTAGGTATGACCTTAAACAACGATTTTATATCCATTATTACTAATAATAAGCTGATTGACCTGGCATGAGATTTCCATACTTAAGTCTTACATTCAAAGCTGTCATACCACTCCTGTAATAAGTGGTGCCAATGGTCACAATGTAAGAAATGCAGGAAAATCCTACTTTCCTCTATGTACCACTACTTACCCTGCAAGATACACTACCCTCACCAGACATAGATTCCATAGGTTTATACTAGGTTAACAACAACCACCTGAATGTTTACAAGCCTAGCTGTGCAACCCTTCTCAGTTTTGTCCTGAGTTCCTTGAACATCTATATAGTGGGAGTATGTTAGCAAGGAGGTGCTGAATCATAGCACAGAAGTATGGAGGGATCCCACAGCCATGGCTATGATCCAGTTCAAGACTTGAAACGTTACGTGGAATAGCTCAGTTATCTGCTCTGTGACAGGGTATGTTGTGGTTGTAGCATGTTGGAGTATTAGAACAGTGGGATTGTGAAGTATGGAAACTAGCAGCCATTTCTTTACAGAGTGCATTATATTATGAACCATGAATTCACCATGCACTATGGTTACTCCATTTCAAGTAAGGATAGAGTGGAAATACGTGTACATTCCCTTTGTTGGCCAAGTAGTAGTGATGTGGCCCACAAGTGCATAGGTGTGTACATGAGGCCATGTAGAACTAGATATTATTGTATCCAGTTGGGTGAAGCATGCAGACAGACTGATTCCTTATACTCAGAGACCTGAATTAGTACAATATAAATTCCAGTCACTACAGAAGTAGTAGAGCTACACTTGGAGAATTCATTACACCTGCTGAAGGCAATCAGCACTCTTTAAAATGACAACCCTACAGTCAATGATCTTGATAGTAATGAACAACTGGCATAGTCAGGGAGCACACAGTCAGTATAGGACAGATGGAATGTGACAACAAGATAGCCAAACCAGATTGTGGACACAGCCTCTGAGTCCATGGCCATCTAAGATATACACACACAATACATGTAGAACAGGTGATTATGGACACTTATAGTGAGGGCACACTAGCTCCTCTGTGGCACAGGCATTACTGTGTGCTGGAAGTCCCATAGGGATGAGGGGGAACAGAGGGATGGACATACTGGCACAAACTGAAGGCATGAGTCCCTCTCTCTACCCAAACTACCCAACATATGGGCAGGGCTATCATGAAAGCTATTAACATCCTAGCCTTTGGAGAGATGGTAAGGGTACTTCAGAGTGTGTGCTATCTTCTTCTTTTTTCGGCTTTTTCCCAGTTAGGGGTTGCCACAGTGGATCACCTGTCCGCTCATGATTGGCAGTGGAGTTTTACGGTGTCGAGTTGCCAGCCCAGTGCTACAAAAGGCACACACCCGCACACACTCACACCCAGGGCCAATTTAGAGTGTCCAGTCCACTTACATCATGTCTTTGGGATGTGGGAGGAAACTGGAGCACCCGGAGGAAACCCACATGACCACAGGGAGGACATGCAGTCTCCACACAGAAGGCACCCCAGCCGAGAATCGAACCGAAGAACCTCTTGCTGTGAGGCGACAAAGCTAACCACTGCACCACCGTGGCCATCCTAAATGTGTGCTATGATCCCTGAAAATACACTTTCCACACAGCCAATACCTTTGACAGAACTGAACACATGCTGTCTAAAGGCAAATGCTCCCATGGTCACAAAGCCAATAGAAGACATGCACCACTGCAGATGCACATCTACATCCACAGCTGGTAGCTATCATGAACATGACTGACCAAGGTCAGAGTCAAGCAAAGGCAGCATTCCCATGGCAACATCATTTGTGGCTGTATCAACATCAATAAAGGGTGTCCAAGAGATTGTGATACATCTAGTTTCTGAAGATGGCATGGTCATGTAACAAACCTACATCTAGCCAGGGCCATGGCACTACCTGTAAAACGTCTGATAGGGGCAGCACACATGGGTAGGGGCACACACAGGATGGATTGTCACCTTTTATGCATGCCCTGTACCCTTCCATGACATTGAGGTACACTGCTGCATCCACTGCTGAGGCTCAGGCCCAGTGTGTACACACACTCACATACACATAACTGCAGCCTTCCTTGCCTCATACATCCAAACACGCAGTTCCAGTGGCCCCTCACCAAGCATTCCTCAATTATTTCTTGTAGCCCCAGACCTTAGACACAGTGTAGTACCACATTTGTTTGTACAAGACTTACACTATCCCTGTTGAATACATTGTATACTTGTGCCCCAGCTCCAACTGTGCATGTGAAGACAGCTATGCTCTAGCCTTTGTACTTTGTTACTTAGCTTGCATATGTCTGATACACAGTGTGGCCAGCCTATGAATGGGAGAGCACAGTCTGGTATTGGGTTTGCATACATAACTTTTACTGTAGTGTATATGCTGTACTGTGGGCCAAGACTGTGTGCCAGCCACCGCCACTTTGCAGTGGCATAGTGTACTGTGTCCATCCATCTACCAAGTTCACTTCTTACTGTTTTGTCCTCTTCTGACTCTCCACTGCCTGCGATACTCTAACATGTTCATCCTGCAACAGGCCTCCCTGCTGCAACTAGTTCTTATTAAGCATACTGTGTAAAATGGCACAGACTGGGAATATTTTTGTACAGGTGTCAGAGTACTCAGTCATACAGCAGCACACCACAAGACACATCCAGGTAGTGAAAGCATGCCGGAAGCACCCTGAGTACATGCTACACAGTGACTAAGGTCTGTGCAGGCATAGTAATAGGGATTGTCTGCCACTGTGTCATCAGCTATGGCTCCTGCGCATACCCAGCATCACCAATAAGATGACCCTGGGGGAAATTCACCCCTTAAAAACACTGGTATAGCTCACAGGTATGCCATATACAGCAGTCATAGTAACTTCATGGGTGGAGTACAGACTCTTTATATTTCACAAACCTTCTTCCCAACTCACCAGACGGTCCCTTTATTTCAATGTGGGTGCAGTCTATGGTCCCTCAGCACCTCAGGTAGATGGGCTATTTCATGTATTGCTCTGTTGTTTGAGGTACATGGAAACCACATATGCTCCCCCACATAAACTGATGGAGTATTCTCAAGGCAGATGCCTAAGATACTCCACTGTGTCCCCTGTTGGTCAGTAAACATTCCCTGTAGTTAGTTTGCATAAAGTCACACATACCTTTATATCCACTGGGCTGGGTAATCCCCAACTCCCATGAGCCTTCAGATGAGACTAACATATATCTACCAACTCCTGTATGGTATTCCTATCCACATTAAACCAGTCTATGATATCACTGTGGTGAAGGCCATGAAATTTAAAGTGCAGACAGATTATACTGTTCCTCTGAAGGTGGCGATGTGCATGACTGTGGCCCATAATGACAATAACAACCACTTGCATGTACACATTAACTGATGATGCAGCAACCCTTAGCACAGCTCTGAGACTCTCCTGCATGAATGTTAGTATTTAATTATCGTCTATAATACTTGTGTTTGCTCATCACACTGTGCTCTAAATACATCTCTGAAACACTCTGCCATTTTGTTTTGCCTCATTTGTGTACACATAGTCCCTCATTTTAATAATGTCGCTCATAACAATACCAATACACAACCAATAGCATTTACCCTGAGGAGTTATACTGCTTGCACCCCTCCACTCATGCTCATTGTCTCTGAATCACACACACCCTGTGCTTGGCCTCTCATCCCACACAAATGCTTACCAAGATGTGAAAAATGTTTCTAAATAACAGCCACACTATGTAGACTGTACTGTGTGTGTTTATTATTTAATTATTACCAGTTCTTACATAGATAGTGAAAGCATAGCAATATGGTGCTCCTTTAAGAGCCTGTACATAAATACATTAAAATAAATCGATATGTTCTGCAGCAGTTTCCCAGTACACACTTTTAGGTTCACAGGTTCATAGGTTAGTACTAAGCTAACTGCCCTTGCGAGACATTTTAAGCCTAGCCAATTATCCCTTGTGAGACTTGAACCCTGCACCTTGTGTTTGTAAGGCAAACACCTTAACCATTAGGCCACCCTCCCAGTAAATGAGTGGCATGTGTTCTCATTACCTGGGATGTCCTAGTAGTTTATACACTGTTCATTTTTGTTATTTAACAATGCTATCCCTGGCAAATAAACTTTATGAACTGATTAAATCATAATAATGATACAGTTAATTTCCAAAGATGACGACTGACTCTGAGCAGTAGATGCAAAATATTCCAAAATTGGTCCATTGTACAATTTTATGAGACTTTTTGTGCATTTTAAATCAAGATCTGTTTTAGACAATGAAACTGATTGCTGAAAATATCCACTATAGTAATCACACAGTGGTAATACTTATGTTCATACCAAGACTCAGCCAGCTAATAAACATGTGATATAAGGTTCACATTTTAGCTTTATAACGCAAATACTCATACAATCAATAAACTTCAGACGGTGTTTTCTTTAACACCTCTCACATTAAATATTTGCATTTATCATCCATATTTACAGTTTTTCAAGCTTATTTACCTCCTGCCAGCCATCGTCTACTGTGATTTCACCTGTTCATTTAGTTTGCATATACTTTTCCAACAGATGCCATTGGTTTATATGTAATTCAGTCCTTCCTTCCCTCAAAGATATAATCTAATTTCTTGTATTTCTTTCATGTTGTACATTATACCTCCAAATGCTGGTTTAATTTTTGACTTCCATTTTCTGATTGCTTTTTTGACTGCTAACATCAATAAACCAACATGGTCTTTCCATGCCTTGGCATTTAGTTCTAAACTGCAACTTATGTAATCATTTCCTTATTTATGGCTATTTGTTCCCCCTCTAGTTGTATCAGGAGATTTTCTAAAGCATTATTAAAATTTGTCAGATCTAATTACTCCAAAAAACATGCTTCCAGAAATCAGAAATCAAGCAAGTTATGCAAAGTTTTCATTAACATCCCTTTATAGTCCTTGTGATGTCTCTGCACTGGCCCAGTAATCAAGGAGCCTCAATCCTCACCACTGGCAACAGTGAAGGATGTACATAAGGGGAGGATGACAAGTACACACAAACCAAAGTACAATTTCCCTTAAGAGCACACATAGATCACAGTCTGGGGGCTGGTTTCTCCCTCTTTCTCCATATTCCCAGTAAGACTTCCCACTGGCACAGCTATAGTGTTAAGATCTCAGCCGAGTGGCCAAGTTAAGACCTGCAACACCCTTTCTGTCAAGCCAGTGCTTCGTGTCCTTGCCCAAGTAGCTGACACACACACACACATACTTTGGAATTTGATTTATATACAAACACACACATACATCTGGGGAAGGCTGGCACAGGTTTACTAGCTATCTCCTTTTCCCCAGACTATAAGGTAGTTATCACTGCCACCAGCCAGCACTTTATCAGCTACTTAAGGCCTTTACAAAGGATGACCTATCCTACTGTGTAGTGTTACTATTATCCAAATGCTAAGTGTGACTAAGAGCATGGCAATTTATGGAGTGGCCTGCACAGTGTCACCAAATACATATGCAAGTACTCTAAGAGCTTAAATATCTCTAAATAAACCAGCCACAAATATAGGTTTAAATCTAGTTAATAATAAATAATAAAAGAACAAGACAATACTCAATTCAATACAGTAACTGGAGAGTTCAGAATCACAGGAAATATTTTAAAACAACATTGCAGGACAGTCTCAACTAAATACAGAAAACATCTAAACTAATCTTTACTATATTCCTATCTATATCTAAAACAACTTACTTTTCCCTAGTTACTTACTATTAGCAAGGCAAATGCAGATTATAGGTTCATAGGTTGGTATTAGGCTATTGGTCCTAGGGCCTATACAAGCCTAGCCATAACAATTCCCTGTCTATTTCTTCCCAGAGTATTTACTTCCCTGGACCCCTGTCTAGCAGGGCAACTGATGTGCTCCCTGGGGTGAATTTCCTATCTCCCATCCAATCATCAAGGTTCCTTTTGAAGAGGGCCAAAGAGGCGCTCTGCTTGACATGTATGGGCAGTCTATTCCAGAGTCTGGGGAGTCTCTGGGTCAGGAACCTATCCCTCCATCATGTTTTGTTCATTGTGATGACAAGGTTTAGATCCCTGGAGGGGGTGTCTCTGAGGGATTAGAATTTCTTTAAGTGTAGCATGTCCAACAGCTCTGGGTTTGACATGGCCTTGTATGCTAAGCAGAGGTGGAGTTTTTTTTAGACAGTCAGCATAGATCATCTGCTTTAGGCCTGTGACTCTTTTAGTGAGGTATTTATGTGGCCTTTCCAGTTGTTGCAGATGACTTGAGCAGTACATACCAAACAGGGTGTTGTATTCTATATTGGGTCTAATGAGGGATGAGTACAGTGGGACAATGACCTCCTTTTTTCTGGATGAAAAGCCCTTAGTGATGAGGTGTGCCACATAGAAGGATTTCCTGACTGTTGCGGTGATGTGGTTATCAAAGGTGAGACCACTGTCCACTTATGTCCCTCAGTGTCTTATCACACTTTTGGTGTTTAGTGTACTGCCACCTATGTGGTAATTCATGGGTATATGTTTTTTTCCCAAAGGGGATAACTATACATTTCTTGGCAATGAGCTTGAGCCCATGGCTCTAGCACCAAACATCTGTTTCTGTAAGGCCCTTTTGTAGAATATCCACATCATTTGGGGATTCAATAATGGCTCCCAGTTTGCAGTCATCTGCAAACTTTGTTTGCCAGACTTCCTTAGTGTTGGCCTGTACTTCAGAGAAGCAGCTGCCAAACAAGAGTGGTCCTGGGACTGAACCCTGAGGTACTCCACTTTTTATGAGTGGATATTGTTGCTAGGTCTAAGACAAGATACAAAATGCCCAGTCTCCCTCTCTGAGAGAGTTCTTAAATTAATATCAAATATTACTGCTGGGTTAGCCTGGATGACATCACTCTTTGACACCTGACTTAAGTTTCCAGGCTAACAGAAACTAACATAATTTTAACATCTCTGTGTGAGAAGTACATATCTCTCAGAAGTTTGCAGAACTTGGAAGTCGTAAAACAATAAAATGCTTTTACATTTGATACCTAGTAATTATTTCCGTTTCAAGACAATAGAAAAACTCCTAGCTCTAGACATTGTGTCTGTTTCACTGAAACTGAGAGATAACACAATCATAAAACAATTTCAGTTTATTTTCTTGAAGTTTTGTAAGTTAACTCTGTATGTTCCAGCTTCTACTATTAAAACACACATTTGCACAGGTGTATAGTTTATGTACATTTCTGTTCTTTTCCAGTAGGGTACACTGTGGACACATCCTTGAAGCTCAGTACATAACATACAGTTCTGTATAAATCATATCAATATTCACAAATGACAGAATTATTTACAAAATTCCAGATAGCTGGGCTGGCAGTGTTACAGTCCTACCCTCCTTCAGACAACTGAGAACAAAATTCTCAGATTTGCTCATCTGGCCAATCACAAAGAATACCACGGCAGTACAAAATGCAATTGCCAGCAAGTGAGAGAAAGAGCAACACTGTTTCTGTATGTTCTCACATATAAACTGCTTAATGCCAGATACTCTCAACTGTTAAAAGCAACACTGTTCCAAAGGCAGCAAGCATATACTTTCAGAAAGACTGACCAGTGCCAGCAGGTCAGATCACCCTTTTAAATTAATATCACCTGAAAAAGTATGCAGTAGCGTGATTCCCACTCACTGGAATGAAATACCAGAAGACATAAAAAGCAATGATGACCTAATAACCTTCAAGAAGAAAACAATGTCACATGTAGTTAAAGCTAACAGGGAGGTTGGCATAATGGTTCAAGGTGCTTACTATACAGACGCAAGGTGTAGGGTTTGATTCTCACATAGAATAATTGGCTAAGCTTAAAATTGTCCACAAGGGCGGTTAGCCCAGTACTAATAGTACTGGTTGCACACAAAAAGCATTTGTTAAGCTTTCACTTACAGTGCTGTGTAATTAAACAGGTCATCATTTTGGTCAGCCATAGGGCTCTTTCTTCTACTTGAGTGTTTGCCTCCTTCCCCTGTAACTTAAGTAAACTGACTCTTACATTAAGAGCTATAATACTTACCTTATAGCTTTAGGACACCTTATTGTAAACTGCAATCCTCTTTCCTCAAACAGGTTACACTGCTACAATTCAGTACAGGCATCATTTTCAAATCTAGGTGCTTAGGATTTCCCTCTCTCTTCCTCCCCTTGGCTGACCTGGTGTGACTTAGTGTAGGTTTCTTCATTGTATGGATCATTTACTGTTTTTTGTGTAACTGAATGACCTGCTGCTAAATTCTGATTCTGCACAGACTGCTCTATTTTGTTTTTCAGAGGCTCTATAAGTAGCTAGTGACTTTACTGGATTTCTGTGGTAATATTTGTGTTTAAACTGAACCTGTACCTAGAGAAAGTGTATAATCAGAGCTCCTACTTGCTGCATGTGTTTTTAATGTTTAAATTGCACACACACATTGAAGAAGTGATTTTATGACTTGAATAACTTGGGCTAGCTATACCTGAAGTGCCATTACTGGCAATTTTCCAGTTGTACAATTGTGAATAATTGATTTAGTTTTTCTGGTATATCTTTAAAATCTGGCAAGTGTTTATTTACTGCATTGCTCTCTTGCTTAGGTTTCTTAGCTATAAATCTTAGTTCATTCTGAAGTGTGCTGCTTTACCCCCCACCCTCAAACCTTTCTGAATGTATTATTATAAAATAACTGCCTGTTGTTGCCTTCATGCTTACCCTAGAATCTCTGCTTTTCTCTTTTCCTAGTTGAACTCTATATTTACCTACAAAACAGAGTCTACAGGACTGCAATTGGTCACCATAACAAAATCAGTTTCTCTCAGCATTTAAGCAGAGTAGGTTGCACACAAAAAGCATTTATTAAGCTTTCACTTACAGTGCTGTGTAATTAAGCAGGTCACCATTTTTGGTCAGCCATAGGGCTCTTTTTTCTACTTGAGTGTTTGCCTCCTTCTCCTGTAACTTAAGTAAACTGACTCTTACATTAAGAGCTATAATACTTACCTTATAGCTTTAGAACACCTTATTTTAAACTGCAATAGCCCTGCTACGTTCGCCCTCGCGGCTCTTCGCTACCCTCCCTGCCCCCAATTTCCTCCCGCCCCCAGTACCTCTAAATTTAAAGTACTATAGCCACTCCCCCACTTTCTAGATCCTATCTGCTTTTATCTGGGATAATTCCTCCCACCCCCATTCTTCTGCCTACATTTTAATAGCACCTATTAGCTTTCATCTGGCATTCTCCCATCCCTCTTCCAGTACCTTTACCTCACCACTCTATCTTCTGGTGTTGCATCACCAGGTAAAACAGCTCCTTAACTCACTATCTGAATCACAAATAATGATATACTCCTCTTTATTACCCCCTCTTGTTCGCACCATACCTCCTTACCTTGTATGAAAAACAGTTTCTCACGGGATTTCAGGTCCCGAAAGGCCATACTATCACCCTAGCTGTAAATCCTCCCACCTTCAACCATACTTACAGTACCAGGTCCTATCCAACATCTTGTTCAGCCTATCAACATCTCAACCCCAGGCACATTAGCTCTAAATCCAAACACTACCACAAACTAATAAACAAATTCCTGAAGTTCATCACCAAGTATAGACTTAACCTAATACTTGGTGGTGATATTCACCCCAAACCTGGCCCACCCACTTCAGATACACATACCCCCTCTACTTGCAATCTAAGCTACAAACCTACAATTAATAGGCCAACTAACTCTCTGCTAGCCTGTCATCTCAATATTAGAAGCATTAATTACAAGGTAAATGAATTGCATGAACATCTGGATGTTCACTCCCCTGAGATTCTGTTTATCTGAAACCTGGTCAAAACCTAACACTACAGACAATGAAGTGTTGCCACCTGGGTACAACATACACAGGCTGGATTGTGCTTTCAGGAAGGGGGGTGGGGTAGCTGTACTCTATAAATCTGAGTTGAATGTCACCATAGATGTAATACAACCACCTCAGATTAATAACTCAGAGATTCTTGCCACCAAATTGCAACTTAATAAAAATAAATGCATCATCTGTATGTACATTCCCCCAGGTAACAATATATCTACACTTGAATATATCCTGCACTGGCTATCATGTCACTATCCCCAAGAAACCCTACTACTTGGAGACTTTAACATAGACTGGGGCACCTGTTCCTCAGAATCCCCAACCACCCATATTAACCTGCATGCACTTACAGAAATCATATCCACCCCTACCAGGATAGGTAAACCCAACCAAAAAGAAAGCATACTTGACTGGGTACTCATAAATAGTCACCCCCAACTATACACCTCTGGTACCCCCTCCTGATGGCCCAAGCGATCACCTTCTCACATATGTAATTAAGCACAAAGCCATTAATTCCAAACAACCCTTACTCAGAAAGGTTAGAAACAATAAAAACGTTGACTCTGCCAAATTCCAACAAGAACTAAACTCATGTAATTGGTCTATTCTAAAACACCTCCCCTTAGAGGAAGCAGTAGCATATTTTAACAACAAATTCCTTTAGTTCCTTGATTTGCATGCACCTGTTTGTTCAAAGAGAACAAAGGCAAAAACTGCGCCATGGCTTTCTAAAGAGTCTAAACTCAAAAATTACCCTTAGAAACAAAGCATGGGCTTTATGGCGTTCTGCTAAAGAGCCCCCCCCCCCCCAAGATCACATTAAATACAGACAATCCAGGAACAAAACTAAAAAATCCATTTTACAAGACAAAAAACAATACTACTGTAATTTACAGGCAGTAAATCAAAATAACCCTCAGAAGTTTTGGGCAGGTTTAAATAATCTACAACATCCTGAACAAACTTCAACCCCAATCCCTGCTGCTACTATTGATAAAACCCCTGAAGATGTTTCTGACAGTTTTAACCAATTCTTTACTGAGACAATTCAAGCCCTAACTAGACAACTACCTCCTAGCTCCCCTGGCCCTGAAAGTACCACCCATAGAAACCTACTCGCGTTCAGCTGCCAACCAGTCACCACTTCACTTATCCGTACCTTGATCAAAAAATTAAAACCCACTACACTTTCTGCTGATCAACTCCCTGCCGAGTACCTACAAAAATCAGCTGATGCTATTGCTTACCCCGTCTCAATACTAATCAATCGAACCATAGTAGAAGCTAAAATTCCCACCATCTGGAAAGTATCCTATGTAATCCCACTTCACAAAGGAGGCAGCTCTACTGAATTCTCCAATTATAGGCCAATAGCTATACTCCCTCCACTTGCAAAGATTATGGAAAAATGTATTCATAGAAAACTCATGCACCACCTAATCCAGAATCACCTTATGGCAGACACTCAGCATGGCTTCCGTCCTCATCACAGAACTACTTCAGCCCTCCTAGCCTTTACCAACACCATAAACCATAATCCCAACAATAATTATATATCCTCAGCCCTCTTCTTGGATCTTTCCAAGGCATTCGATATGGTTGATCACCAACTTTTAATCCACATCCTGCAAACATTCTGTCTAGATACTAAAGCCCTTCAATGGCTTCAATCCTACCTGAATGGTCGACAGCAGGCTGTCCTCTGGCAGAACAAACTCTCTAATCTTCTACCTAACACCCTTGGAGTACCACAAGGCTTTATACTAGGGCCCTTGCTGTTCTCCATCTTCATTAACGACCTTTATACTGTCATCCCAAAAGTCAGCTGTATCCAATATGCTGATGACTCTACTCTGAGTTGCTCAGCCACATCTCAAACAGAGTTATGGTCAGCTACCCAGACCAACTTTAATACAATAAAAAACTGTCTTTCTGAATGTCGTCTGATCCTAAATCCCAAAAAAACTAAAATGCTGTTATTTTCACCAACACGTAGGTCTACCGCTTTCACCTTTACCATAAATTCAAATGATGGCACAATAATCTCCCCTGACCCCTCTACAAAACTATTAGGTGTCATCATAGATAATAATCTAAAATTTGACCTACATGTTAACCAAACTATCAAAACCATCAATAAAAAATTAGGGTCACTTTACAGAATAAAAGCCTTCCTAACCCCTCCAGCTAAAATTGCCATAGCTCACTCTTACCTTCTTTCAACCCTTCTGTATGCAACCCCTCTACTCTCAAATTTAAACAAGACTGTCCTTAACAAACTCTCAATTTGCTACAACCACATTTCCAGGTTTGCCACTGGGCTGCCTTTTAGGACACATCATTGACTCAATCTAAATCAGCTTGGGTGGCTTGAACTACCCAGCCTAATCCAGTAAAACCAACTGATTATGGCCTATAAAATCCTCTATAATCCGGATAATACTCCTGCACTTAAAAATATTATCACCCCCTATAACAATCCTAGACTGCTTCGATCCTCTAACAAACTACTAATTCAGACTAGCAAAATTAATAACACAGTGGGTGACTCTCTCTTTGCAAACTCTGAAAGTAGACCCTAGAACTCTCTTCCACCTGATATTACCTTACTTTCTACCTTAGGTCAATTTAAAACTAGACTCAAACAACATTTGGCACTTAACTGGCTATGTCAATGTATCAAGCCTGGCTAACTCTCTAGAATGTGTAAAAATCTGTTAACCAGTTTACTGTGTAATTCAATATAATCCTGATTTATGCTCGGGATTAACTCTAATCTGTGGAATTTGTTTAACTTGCTTACTTATGTAATCACTGTAAATAGTCTGTTTGTAATATGTAATGCTGGTATTATGTAATGCTGTATCTGCTTACCCTTGGAGGTTTTCTCCCCGGGCCTCCGCTGAAAATGGACATGCATCCAGTCAGACTATCCCGGTCAACAAATGTAAAATAAAAAAAATAAATAATTAATGAACCTATGTTCTCCTGTTTAAGAGACATAGGTTAACATTTATATTAATTGCACTGCTTCACATTATCTTTATTTTAATTGCCATTTACAGACATTTGACATGTGGCACTATATCCCAGCTGATGTAATGCCTACTTATAAGTGATTCATAGCATTATTATGTGAGTTGCTGTTTTGGTTATGTACTGCTACAATAATGGAGTAGATTTATCAGGATGACCTGAAAAATCAGCCTGTTTCTGCACAAGATAACTCTTACCGTGATTACTGTATATTTCTAAATAGCTGTCATCCTTGCCATTATTATTTTGTTAGTTGTAGATATTTGTTACTTTCAACTTGACTTTCCTTTATTTGCTTTTTTCTACAGTACTGTACAATTCAGTACTAATTATCTTTGTCGCTCAAGATTAGAACATGATAAACATTAAGGCTGACTTAGGCCACTGTTGCTATACTTTATGTAGTATGTCAGTGTCTGGTACTTTTGTATATATCACTTAATATGTTTTACTTCGTCCTTCACGTCTTTTACTTTTACTACAAGACAACCATTTTGCTTCACAGGTCCTAACTCATTGTAATACATTGACTGTTATCACTAATGTCTTCCATTTAGTACATACTTGCAGTATAATGCATGCCCTATAATACCTAATTATTTGTTTACACAGTTGCTTAGTGCTTGTAATATTGTTTACAAAGCATGTATTTTTCTATAGTCTTGTATTTTTGTGTTTGGATTTGCCTTTTGACTGGAGTCATGGCTGAAAAGGGACTTTGGACCAGTTCAATTACTTGGTTAATTAGTTGAATTAAATAAAAATAGACAAATATACAAACAAACAAATAATATATAAATGTACTTGTTTGTATAGCCAATTTAAGGTACTTGCGAATCCTGTTGTCAAGGTCCATCTTCCCCAAGTTCATGAAAGGCCTTGAAAAATATGCTGTAACATGCATTTTATTACTGTCTGATTACACTATACTAGCAGTCTCTGTAGAGCAGGACATACTAAATGGCGAGCCAAATAGTATTTCTCTCTACGTTTACTACAACTAGAAACAATCTATCATGTATAACAAACCAGAGCACTTATTTTATATAGCATTCTAAACTGATGTGCTTTTTTCAGCACATGATATAGTCACTCAAATGAATGTGCTGTGAAATTATGCCATGTTTGTGACACTTTGTTGACCTGCATTGTCTGTTTTCCGTATTCCTGTTTTTGTGTTGCAAAATGTTTGCTCTTACATGTTACTCTGTAAACTTATTACTAACTATGGTTATATTGCTTATTCATTTTGTCTGAAAATTGCAGTCTGCGGATCTCCACTGAAAACAAGGCCTGTCAGCTGGACCTCCTAGTTAACAAATGTAAAATAAGCAAGTTATAGTTATAGTTATAGAATCAATGTTAAAAAATGAAGACTCTAAAGCACTGACACTTCTGTTATCTCATTTAAAACTAAAATAATTTGGTGGGTGTACTGAACAATGAATTAAAATTATGAGCACAAGAATTCAGATTAATAATTAAGCTGAAAGACAGTCAGTAAACAAGTTTCCAAGATTTTATCATTAGTTGCTCCAGAATTGGGGGGGGTGAGAGACAAATAAACAGAGAGCTCTAGTATTTCATTAATGAGTCAAATGCCAGAAAGCTGTCAAGTGGTGGATAAGGTGCTTTGAGCATTTCTTGTCAGATCTTCTTCTCTTCTGAAGAGAGTATAAGCAAAATAACATCCCTTGGAGAATGACGGCTCTGACTGAAACAGCTGAAACTGAAATCCTCTGACAGGAGGATTGCTGACTATGCATCCACAGCAGAAAGTGTGTGAGTGGAGGTTCATACACATGAAATACAGTGGCATTTCTGCATGCTATGCAGGGGGAAAGAGGGTAAAGCTCAGACACAGGGAGAAAGACCTCCCTACCATCAAAAAGGTACCATACTGGGATGACCTCTTCATTAGTGTTAACTAATGTTACAGTATTCAAGGACAAAGAAAGGGAGATGGCTATTAGTGGACAGTAATAAAAAAAACATGCATCCTTTTTAATGTGCTCCCATGTTTAATATGACTGCTACTTACAATGTACAACAATCAAGCAGCAATGTTCCTGGTGTTAAGTACCCCCTAATATAATTAATTGGCAAAGTATATGCATTTGCACTACATCTTGAGGCAGGGTAGCTTAGCACTTTGAAAAGCAAGGTCTGCACTAAGTTTAGCATTTCTTAAAACAGGTTTGGACTAGTTGTCAAACGTAAATATCCAATTCTTGCATAACATGTTATTTATGAAAATAATATTTTAAGATATATGCTTCTGAAATTTACCAAGTGATAACCTGTGAAAGATAGTTATCAAACTGCTATGAGAACAAGAGGCAGGAAGATGTTCGTTGAGAGTGTGGTTTCCTGCCAAGTTACAGAAAGCAGCAGTTAAGCAGATACGATCACAAATGGGTGGTGTATTGCTTAGCAGACTGCAGATTCCTAACACTTCTGCTAGGTATGCGAAACATTTTGTTTTATTTTAGAAATAATTTTGTACTTGATGAAAGCTTTCAGTTAGTTTCTTGAAATTAACGGTGACATAATTTTCTGAAGACTGTTAAACTCAGCATGATAACTGTAGTCAGTGGTATTTAAAAGATAAATACAAATAGAAAGGGGTATCCCTGGTGGAGAAATAGATTTATTTTCAAAGGAAAGCATTCAGTATACTGATACATACAGTAACCATTCTTAAACAGAATTTAAACCTCATTTTCAAATGCATATTGAGGTTTACATATGTAAAATGCGTTAAACCACACATTGAATGCTGACTTCCAAATAATTTTATATAAAGGTTCATCCTGAGATTGATTAATATGCTGTCAGATTCAGACATGTACCTACGTTTATGAAACCTTATATGTGCTATGTCTGTGTTATACAGTCATATCTGAATACTAACCCATTCCTAAGCATCAACGTCCTTGTACTAAAATTACAATATGCCCTACCCATCACCATCTCACATTCAGCAAAAAACACAGACACATTACAATCACATGTCAATGTCACATTCAGCAAAAAACACAGACACATCACATGTCAATGATATCTGCAGGTCTACACAGCTCAGTACTAAAAATGAATACCATGTTGACCTCCTAGGAAAAGTCAAATGACCACCAGGAACACCCCTTGCACACACTGCTTCTGACAACCCTCACATTTCAATGAATCTACAGCAGATCTAGTCCTGCCATAGCAAACAAAAATGAAGAAGGTAACACTCTCACACCACAGATTACCCTTCAATCTTATCATTCAAAAAAAATCCTTCGGTAAAATAATTGCTGCCATCAGGAACCACACTGTAGCTGAAATCAGAAATATCACTGGCTCTGGAATTTAGACCTCCACTAAAAACACTTCTCAGATAAAAATACAAATACAATTGCTTCAGAGACAAGGTCTGGCAGCTGGCAAAGAGGATTAAGGCTGTGAGCTGTTAACATGCTACTTCCAGTGGTACAAGGTTTGATTCCCCTCAGTCTTCATTTGCCTACTGTGTGAGCTTGAGCAAGTCACTTAATCAGATAATGTTTCAGGGAATTTAAGCTAGGCTTATTAATGGCCTCCTGGATGGCATGCCTAGTAACTACCTATGAACCTGAAGGCTAATTAAACTATCTGCACAGCCTTTAACGCTTACCTGACCTGTCACAACACTAACCAGTGGATTCAGAAAAAAATCCACTTCCAGAGATAAGTTCTATTGCCAAAATGGACTATTTCTGCAATGCAGGCAAATGTGATTCAGAGGCATGTTAGCCACAATGAGAAAATACCTTATCACTGACTGATCCACATCTCTGAATTCCCCATAAATAAAATGCAAGTGTAAGTTAGTGGTAGTCAACACTGGCTGTCTGCATCTTACTGTCACATGCACACCCCCATTTACTCTCCAACACACCATGCATGCTTTCAAACACACACACACACACACACACACACACACACACACACACACACACACACACACACACACACAAAATCACATCCACATGCGCAAAAACCACACACAAAATCGCACACACACACACACACACACACACACACACACACACACACACACACACACACACACACACACACACACACAATCACATGTACATACACAGACACACACAAGTACACACACACATTCACATGCCTTTTATGTGACTTACTGTACAGAATGTCCCTGATGTATCTTCCTATTTTGTCCCTACTCTCAAAAATCATGTATCCTTAAAGTCAGTCAGTAATGGCAGACTTTTGACTTTGATACTTCTTATTGTTCTAAA